>NC_068417.1:41809410-41886910 GCF_023724105.1 Carassius gibelio
CTTTTGGGTTTTCTTTCCTACTTATATAATGTACTGGCGATAAGATTGGCTGTTCTTTAAATAGCCCTCTCTTCAATCAATCAATCAATCACCTTTATTTATATAGTGCTTTAAACAAAATACATTGCGTCAAAGCACTGAACAACATTCATTTGGAAAACAGTGTCTCAATAATGCAAAATGATAGTTAAAGGCAGTTCATCATTGAATTCAGCTATGTCATCTCTGTTCAGTTGAAATAGTGTCTGTTTTTATTTGCAATCAAGTCAATGATATCGCTGTAGATGAAGTGACCTCAACTAAGCAAGCCAGAGGCGACAGCGGCAAGGAACCGAAACTCCATCGGTGACAGAATGGAGAACAAAAACCTTGGGAGAAACCAGGCTCAGTTGGGGGGTCAGTTCTCCTCTGACCAGACGAAAACCAGTAGTTCAATTCCAGGCTGCAGCAAAGTCAGATTGTGCAGAAGAATCATCTGTTTCCTGTGGTCTTGTCCTGGTGTTCCTCTGAGACAAGGTCTTTACAGGGGATCTGTATCTGGGGCTCTAGTTGTCCTGGTCTCCGCTGTCTTTCAGGGCAGTAGAGGTCCTTTCTAGGTGCTGATCCACCATCTGGTCTGGATACGTACTGGATCCGGGTGACTGCAGTGACCCTCTGATCTGGACACAGACTGGATCTCGTGGCCACGGTGACCTCGGAACAAGAGAGAAACAGACAAATATTAGCGTAGATGCCATTCTTCTAATGATGTAGAAAGTACGGTGTTATGTGAAGTGTTTCCGGTTCCGGTTTACCTAATTAATGCAGCCTAAAAATCCTTTAACGGATTTGGATATTAAAAGCATATTAGTATGTTATGTGTATGCCAGGTTAAAGAGATGGGTCTTTAATCTAGATTTAAACTGCAAGAGTGTGTCTGCCTCCCGAACAATGTTAGGTAGGTTATTCCAGAGTTTAGGCGCCAAATAGGAAAAGGATCTGCCGCCCGCAGTTGATTTTGATATTCTAGGTATTATCAAATTGCCTGAGTTTTGAGAACGTAGCGGACGTAGAGGAGTATAATGTAAAAGGAGCTCATTCAAATACCGAGGTGCTAAACCATTCAGGGCTTTATAAGTAATAAGCAATATTTTAAAATCTATACGATGTTTGATAGGGAGCCAGTGCAGTGTGGACAGGACCGGGCTAATATGGTCATACTTCCTGGTTCTAGTAAGAACTCTTGCTGCTGCATTTTGGACTAGCTGTAGTTTGTTTACCAAGCGTGCAGAACAACCACCCAATAAAGCATTACAATAGTCTAACCTTGAAGTCATAAATGCATGGATTAAAATTTCTGCATTTGACATTGAGAGCATAGGCCGTAATTTAGATATATTTTTGAGATGGAAAAATGCAGTTTTACAAATGCTAGAAACGTGTCTTTCTAAGGAAAGATTGCGATCAAGTAGCACACCTAGGTTCCTAACTGATGACGAA
Organism: Carassius gibelio; assembly: GCF_023724105.1. NCBI lineage: Eukaryota > Metazoa > Chordata > Actinopteri > Cypriniformes > Cyprinidae > Carassius > Carassius gibelio. The sequence goes on from NC_068417.1 coordinate 41,810,890, forward strand.
GAATTGACAGAGCAACCATCAAGTCTTAGACAGTGTTCTAGGTTATTACAAGCAGAGTTTTTAGGCCCTATGATCAACACCTCTGTTTTTTCTGAATTTAGCAGTAAGAAATTACTCGTCATCCAATTTTTTATATCGACTATGCATTCCATTAGTTTTTCAAATTGGTGTGTTTCACCAGGCTGCGAGGAAATATAGAGCTGCGTATCATCAGCATAACAGTGAAAGCTAACACCATGTTTCCTGATGATATCTCCCAAGGGTAACATATAAAGCGTGAAGAGTAGCGGCCCTAGTACTGAGCCTTGAGGTACTCCATACTGCACATGTGATCGATATGATACATCTTCATTCACTGCTACGAACTGATGGCGGTCATATAAGTACGATTTAAACCATGCTAATGCACTTCCACTGATGCCAACAAAGTGTTCAAGTCTATGCAAAAGAATGTTGTGGTCAATTGTGTCAAACGCAGCACAAAGATCCAATAAAACTAATAGAGAGATACACCCACGATCAGATGATAAGAGCAGATCATTTGTAACTCTAAGGAGAGCAGTCTCAGTACTATGATACGGTCTAAATCCTGACTGGAAATCCTCACATATACCATTATTCTCTAAGAAGGAATATAATTGTGAGGATACCACCTTTTCTAGTATCTTGGACAGAAAAGGGAGATTCGAGATTGGTCTATAACTAACAAGTTCTCTGGGGTCAAGTTGTGGCTTTTTTATGAGAGGCTTAATAACAGCCAGTTTGAAGGTTTTGGGGACATATCCTAATGACAATGAGGAATTAATAATAGTCAGAAGAGGACCTATGACTTCTGGAAGCACCTCTTTTAAGAGCTTAGATGGTATAGGGTCTAACATACATGTTGTTGGTTTAAATGATTTAACAAGTTTATACAATTCTTCCTCTCCTATAGTAGAGAATGAGTGGAACTGTTCCTCAGGGGGTCTATAGTGCACTGTCTGATGTGATACGGTAGCTGACGGCTGAATGGTTGCAATTTTATCTCTAATAGTATCGATTTTAGAAGTAAAGTAGTTCATAAAGTCATTACTGTTGTGGGGTTGGGAAATGTCAACACTTGTTGAGGCTTTATTTTTCGTTAATTTAGCCACTGTATTGAATAAATACCTGGGGTTATGTTTGTTTTCTTCTAAAAGAGAAGAAAAGTAATCAGATCTAGCAGGTTTTAATGCTTTTCTATAGGATATGCTACTTTTGTTTTCCTCCAGCTGCGCTCCATTTTTCGGGCTGCTCTCTTTAGGGTGCGAGTATGCTCATTATACCATGGTGTCAAACTGTTTTCCTTAACCTTCCTTAAGCGTAAAGGAGCAACTGTATTTAAAGTGCTAGAAAAGAGAGAGTCCATAGTTTCTGTTACATCATCAAGTTGTTCTGAGGTTTTGGATATGCTAAGGAATTTGGATACATCAGGAAGATAACTTAAAAAGCAGTCTTTTGTGGTAGAAGTGATGGTTCTTCGATACTTGTAACAAGAAGTAGAATTTACAATTTTGGCTATATGAAGTTTACACAGAACTAAATAATGATCTGAGATATCATCACTTGGCTGAATAATTTCAACACTATCAACATCAATTCCATGTGACAGTATTAAATCTAGAGTATGATTTCGACAATGAGTAGGTCCTGAAACATGTTGTCTAACACCAATAGAGTTCAGAATGTCTATAAATGCTGATCCCAATGCGTCTTTTTCATTATCGACATGGATATTAAAATCACCAACTATTAAGACTTTATCTGCAGCCAGAACTAACTCGGATGTAAAATCACCAAACTCTTTAATAAAGTCTGTATGGTGCCCTGGTGGCCTGTATACAGTAGCCAGTACAAACATAACAGGGGATTTATCATTAACATTGGTTTCTCTGGATAATGTTATATGAAGCACCATTACTTCAAACGAGTTATACTTGAAGCCTGCCCTCTGAGAAATCCTAAAAACGGTGTTATAAATTGAAGCAACTCCTCCCCCTTTGCCTTTTAAACGCGGCTCATGTTTATAACAGTAATCTTGGGGGGTGGACTCATTTAAAATAATGTAATCATCAGGTTTTAGCCAAGTTTCTGTCAAACAGAGCACATCTATATTATGATCAGTTATCATATTATTTACAAAAAGTGTTTTCGTAGAAATGGATCTGATATTCAATAAGCCAATCTTTATCATTTGTTTATCCATATTGCATTTGTTTTTTATTTGTTGAACCTCAATTAAATTGTTAACCTTAACTTGGTTTGGACATTTTTTGTATTTTCTAGTTCGGGGAACAGACACAGTCTCTATAGTGTGATATCTAGGTGAAAGAGTCTCTATGTGCTGAGAATTAACTGACCTCTGTGACGGGAGGCAGCTAGCAGACGGTCGGTTTAGCCAGTCTGTCTGCTTCCTGACCTGGGCCCCAGTTAGTCAAGTATAAACACTAAGACTATTTGCCATATTTCTAGACAGAAGAGCAGCACCACTTCTTCAGCAGCACTCTTTGCAGCAGACTTCGCTTACGGCCATACCAACCTGGCTATGCCCGATCTCGTCTGATCTCGGAAGCTAAGCAGGTTTGGGCCTGGTTAGTACTTGGATGGGAGACCGCCTGGGAATACCAGGTGCTGTACGCTTTTTGGACATTTTTCACTTAGTATATAAAAATTTTGCCAAAAAATAGAGTCAATGCCCGATCTCTGAATATTAGCAGGTTTGGGCCTGCTTAGTACATGGATGGGAGACTGCCTGGGAATACCAGGTGCTGTAAGCTTTTTGGACATTTTTCACTTAGTATATAATAATTTTGCCAAAAAATAGAGTCAATGCCCGATCTCTGAATATTTGCAGGTTTGGGCCTGGTTAGTACATGGATGGGAGACTGCCTAGGAATACCAGGTGCTTTAAGCTTTTGGGTTTTCTTTCCTACTTATATAATGTACTGGCGATAAGATTGGCTGGTCTTTAAATAGCCCTCTCTTTGCAGCAGACTTCGCTTACGGCCATACCAACCTGGCTATGCCCGATCTCGTCTGATCTCGGAAGCTAAGCAGGTTTGGGCCTGGTTAGTACTTGGATGGGAGACCGCCTGGGAATACCAGGTGCTGTAAGCTTTTTGGACATTTTTCACTTAGTATATAATCATTTTGCCAAAAAATAGAGTCAATGCCTGATCTCTGAATATTAGCAGGTTTGGGCCTGCTTAGTACATGGATGGGAGACTGCCTGGGAATACCAGGTGCTTTAATCTTTTTGGAAAATTTCACGAATTATATAATAATCTTTTATTAAAAAATAAAAAAAGAGTCAATGCCCGATCTCTGAATCTTAGCAGGTTTAGGTCTGGTTAGTACTTTTATGAGAGACTGCCTAGGAATACCAGGTGCTTTAAGCTTTTGGGTTTTCTTTCCTACTTATATAATGTACTGGCGATAAGATTGGCTGGTCTTTAAATAGCCCTCTCTTTGCAGCAGACTTTGCTTACGGCCATACCAACCTGGCTATGCCCGATCTCGTCTGATCTCGGAAGCTAAGCAGGTTTGGGCCTGGTTAGTACTTGGATGAGAGACCGCCTGGGAATACCAGGTGCTGTAAGCTTTTTGGAAATTTTTCACTTAGTATATAATAATTTTGCCAAAAAATAGAGTCAATGCCGATCTCTGGATATTTGCAGGTTTGGGCCTGGTTAGTAAATGGATTGGAGACTGCCTGGGAATACCAGGTGCTTTAATCTTTTTGGAAAATTTCACGAATTATATAATAATCTTTCATAAAAAAAAAAAAAAAAAAAAAAGTCAATGAGTCAATGCCCGATCTCTGAATCTTAGCAGGTTTAGGTCTGGTTAGTACTTTTATGAGAGACTGCCTAGGAATACCAGGTGCTTTAAGCTTTTGGGTTTTCTTTCCTACTTATATAATGTACTGGCGATAAGATTGGCTGTTCTTTAAATAGCCCTCTCTTCAATCAATCAATCAATCACCTTTATTTATATAGTGCTTTAAACAAAATACATTGCGTCAAAGCACTGAACAACATTCATTTGGAAAACAGTGTCTCAATAATGCAAAATGATAGTTAAAGGCAGTTCATCATTGAATTCAGCTATGTCATCTCTGTTCAGTTGAAATTGTAACAACAATGAGTTTTACGTAGTAATTAACTCAAATGATATATAGGGAATTTGAATAATTAATCAGGAATTTGATTAATATATATCTCAGATGACAGTTACATTAAATTTGATTATGAAAAATATCTCAATTGCCTATAACAATAAATAATCACAGGGCACTGTAACTTACTCATTAATATGTCAATATTACATTCTTCATATCAATTATTGTGATATCTCTTACTGTAAATTACTGCAGATCAAACCGTGGTATGTCCAGCACACCACTGTAGACCTATCAATTTTCAATAAAGTTATCACGCCTTATAATTCAAGGAAAAGTATTCTCTGGCCATGAAAATATTATCCTATCCTTATGATAAATTTAGTTTCTAAATTTAAAGCTTGTAGCTAAAGACCAAAACATTTCAGTGACTCGTAATGTGAGTGGGTGGAGTCCAAGCCAATCATTTTATATATGGGTTTTTAATAATTCAACTAGTAATACATCAAACTACAAATCACACAGAGTAAATATGCGTACGAAAATACAGACAATAAACATTTACAAGACATAACGGAATCCAAATAAAAGAGAGAGAGAGAGAGAGAGAGAGAGCGAGAGAGAGAGAGAGAGAGAAGTAGAATGGGATCACATAAGGAGCTCAGGTATGAAAATCATAGTCAGTAACTTTTAGAAGCCAACAACAAATCGGATCATAACAACACTTTAAAGCAGCATTTAAATCTCCATAGAGAAAGTGATACTTGCAAAAGGTGGCCCCTGTGAGTGGCGTGAGATCGGCGTCGAGCTTGTGAGCTTTACGCGCTGTTCCCGTTGAAACAGCCATGTGCCATGAAACGGAGGCCATGTGACGCGCATGCACGCTGCGCTTGGCGTGAGCGTGGAGCACGTGGTCCTTTGTTCTGTCCTCGCGCGGTATTTGAAAGGTTCAACAAACATTGTTCCAGAATTCGTCTTCCTTGCGGCCTATGGCCGCGCGGAAGCAACGTTGGAGAGCAGCGTGTCCGAGAAAGGAGAACGAGAAGAAGAGAGAGGCGGACCTTGTTCGGTCGACTCTTATAGATTGAGATGTTCACGCCTCTTTTCGCGTGAACCACCCAATGAACATCCGCGATCTGAAGCGGCGGGAAAGTTCCTTTGTCTCTGGGAACAACCCACCCTAATGATTTAGGACTTGTCCGATTTCATCAGGGATATTCTAGCACGTTCGTAATTCCAGAATAATACATTTTTCATTACTTTACTTTAGATAAATGGGTCTGTCAAAGCATGACGATTACACAGATACTAAAATTAATATGTGCAAATGATCAAAACATGAAGATACATTCAAATGCAGAATTACACACATTTAAAGATTTGATTAACACATGATAACACTGCAGATATTCCCAATTTATATGGGAAACCTCTAATGTACCGCAAAAACAATACTATACACATTAAGACTACATTTGAGTACATTCTATCATTCTTTTGTAAGGATTAGGTTTCCTGTCCTGTGGTCCTGTGTGGTCGTAAAATTTTACGAGCTACCAAGGAGTGTGGGGGTTGCAGAACATTTCTTTTTGAGAAAGTATAAGATTGAAATCAAGCATTTCCACTTATAAGTCAGCACTTTAACCATTTACCCAGGATTAACCATTTTATGCAATACACAAACATTCAAAATACATATTTAATAAAGGACTTACAAAAGTAAGGAACAAAAAGAAAGGTTTCTTTTTGTGTGTGTGTGTGTGTGTGTGTTAAGGAATTTGGGGGGGGTTTCAGGTATCCTTTGAGGCTCGCATGGGTATCGTAAAGTAATTTAAGTCCAGCCAGGCTGGCATTTAGTACCAACAGTCTGAATTTATAAAACAGAATTTAACCCATGAATCGCTGACCTGCATATCTGTTACATCTCCCCCTTTCGTCAGATGAAGTCCCTGTGTGGACATCATCGGACGGCAATCATCAGGATGGGCAGATGACAGGTGAATCGTGGTGGTCATGTAGCAGGTGGGTCATGATGGCAGGTGGTTCCTGAAGCTGAGGACTCAGCTTGATGAGGTTCGGTGTTGTCTTTGACTTGGCACCCCCTTTTCCGGGGATTCCATCAGAGACCTCCAGCCATAGTTGTCGTGAGTTTGGCTGTAGAGGTTTGCATCTCGTTGAGTATCCTGTATAGGATGAAGGTCACGCCCAGAGTCAGGGTGGGACCAATGACGGTGGAGATGCACCGTGCAGTGTTGGCAGCAGTCCAGGCTAGGACCGCAGATGACTGGTTCAGAATGGGCTGTCGAGACAGTGCTTGGAGGGCTGTATCGACAGGAGTAATGTCAATGTGTTGGGTGGTACCTTTCAGTACTTGGTCCAGCAGGTTGGCACGGGTGGCGGTGTCATGCTGGTCGTAGGTCAGCATAGCTGAGCGCACAGGAGCGTTGACGAGCCATCTGTTACCCACAATCTCTGCTTGCGTTTCTGTGACTTGTGTACGAAGCTTGGCTTCAGCAGGGCAGCGCGTATCGCTGACCCAGGGTTGCAGCTCGCAGATTCCTTCAGAGATGTGTCTGAGGAAGGGTTTGCTAAGGCAGAGATAATGAATGTTTTTGGTTAAAGTACACATGTGCATGTTTGGGGCCAGGTACAGCTGTGTGTCGCTTTCGTGGTAGGCCACCACATTTGGAATGTGTGTTTTGGTGTGGGTGTTGCTCTTCCACATCCTGACACTGACAATGTCTTTAGGTCTGTAGACTTGGCTTGACTCGCTGATGAGTTGGTTCAGGAGCACGTTCACTTCTCTCTGTTTGGGGTTTACGTGCCGTAGGAAGGCGCTATCCAGAAAGTTGGCCAGGTGTATTTGTAGCAGGTCAGCTGGCATGGTGATGGCGTAAGACAGCACAGTTAACACAAGGCTTAAAGATATCATGTACGGTGGGGTTTTACTCGTGGTTAGGCTGTCATTGGAGGAGCTAACCTCCCACAGCATGGCTGTTGTTAATGCTGTAAACAGCTGAGTCTGGGTAAAGTTCTTCTGGAAGACAGTAAACAGTGGTTTCAAGGAGTTTACAGTCTGGTTCGCTGCATTGACACTGGACATAACAATGTTAAACATTCTGGCGGCAGCAGCAGCGGCTCTAAGCAAAGCTCCCGGGAACTGTTTGGAGCGGTGGTGGTGTCCACCTAACTCCATTTGTGTAACCGTCACTTTCTCATGTTGGCTGAACAGGTGTTTGACATCGGCCTCAGTGTGAGTGAGGGAGTCCTCTCTCCATCGGAACCTTGTACAGCTGTATTCGGTTACAGTGCTGGGGTAGTGTGCCCTGTCATCGGTAGTCAGGAGTCTCAGCGGTTTTCTCGGTGGCAGCTGTCCTCTCTTTGGCTGACAGCACGGCACGGCAAACCACAGCAGCATCCTGGTACAGATAATAGGGAGAGAGAGAGAGAAAGGGGAGAAAGAAACAAACAAGGCCTGTCTTTGGTTGGACAGGACAGTCTCTTTGCTTCGTGGGCGGTGACTGGGTTTAGCTCGCCCTCGCCCATGTTTTGCCACATCTTGCTGCTGGCATGACGCTTGCTTCAGTGTTTTGTCAGTGGCTCTGGTGCTGCGTGGTGCAGCACATGCTGCGTCATGGAAATATATTGGCTTTATCCCCCTTTTGCTCCGTGGCATTACACGCCCTGGCATTGTGATGTCAGACGGTGCACAACCCACAATATTGTTCTGTGCACGCAGCATGGTTTGTGTATCATGCAGTGGTCTGGGGCTTTGGTTGTCAGTGACTGTAGACTGGTTGCAGACTGGTTGCCAGGGTGGATGGAGGGGTCTGAGAGGTGGTAAAACAAAGTCATTATCAAGGTTTCAGAAGCCCGCATGTCCGCTATGTTGGTCTGTGTAGACAACGGAGCCTGCGTAAGCGATTCTGAGGTAGGCAGTTTAGCTAGTAAAGTTCTTGTGCTGTGTGTAATCACTTCAACCTTGAATGTGGGTGGGTGGGTTGGGAGTGACCACAGAATGTTGTTTAGTGTGCCAGTTTTGGCAAGGGTGTCAGTGTGATCTTTAAAGTCCTCGTCTAGACTTGGTAACTTTGAGTGTCCTTTTTCCTTCTTCCAGTACACGATCACATTGTGTGTTTTTGTGATGTTATCACATTGCTGGAACAGGTGTTGGTGTTTGACATGCTTGTTTGCAAGTGTGAGTCCGAGTTCCACACATTCAGGTGAGGATTGGAAGAAACCCAGCGTGTGGTGTAAGGTTTGACCACCTTGCAGGTTGAGCCGAACAGCGACCCCTTTGGTGTAAGCTGGTACCACCGTACCCTGTTTGTTGACTAAGGTACAGAGGCTTGAACTTGGGCCTGTTGTTAGGGCGTTGTACTCATGGCTGGCTGCTGGGGTTCCCGTGACCTCTGTGACCTGACCGTCTGGCTCTGTGGGAGTTCCCGTGACCTCTGCGACCTGACAGTCTGGCTCTAGCAACCTGTGTGGCTGGAGAGAAAGAGGTTCTCGCACTTGAGCAAAGTCTTTTAGCTGTTTGAAGTTCAGAAAAGGGTCAAAGTGTTCTAGCAGGTCTTTGTCGATGAGCAATGTATGAGTGTTCATTGGTGGGACATACATGGGATGTATTAGACTCATCGGAACGAATGTCAGGTGAATGGAAACAACCTGTTCAAACTGGATGTCATCCTGTCTGTACACCTGTACATTCAGTTCATAAGTTTGAGGTGTAAGAGTTCGATCTTGTCTCTTAGCTTCAAATTGGAGTCTTTTGAAAAGGTAAGATGAGATCACCGTCAGGTTTAATCCTGTGTCGATCAGGTCTTCCCTGTTGACTCCTTTTTGACCCACCCCCTTTTTGACAGGGCTGCCCAGGAATGTTGGCATTAGGGCAGGTGGGACGATCGGTGGGTGATGAGGACCGGTCTTGTGTAGCTCGCTGCGAAGGCAGGTAGTCAAAACAGCATTTTCTGGTACCTTGTGTTTGTGGTACCTGGTGTGAGGACCTGTGCTGTCTCGTTCAGTTAGCTGTAGCTGTTGACTGTGGAGCTCGGGCAGTGTTCTGGGTGCTTGGCTCATCTTCCTTGCGAGTATTCATGTGAAGAAGATCTTTCAGCACCCTCAGGATCTCTGCTGTCTCAGACGTGGCTGCACTGTGTTGCCCTCTGCTGGCTTGGAATGGTATTGACTCTCTGTAAAGATGTCTGTGACTGTGGTGTTGTAGAGCGCCATCTAGGGTTAACTCCAAGCAGTGCTCAGAGACAGAGACGTTGGGGTTTTTCACAGTCTTTTCACAAATAGTCTTTTGCTTGGTGCAAGCTTTGTGGGCTAAGTTCCGTAACTCTTGTGTAGTTCTGTTACGGGGACACGCTGGGACTCTGAGATGAAAACTCCAACTGGCATGTAGGTTTGGGAGGAACAGAGTTTTTAAGTTGAAATCCTGTTCCATACCTGGTTCGTTGCATGCTCCGAAGTAGGTGTTTCGTAGCTGACTACAGAAGGTCTGTGGGTTTTCAAATCGGCCCTGTTTGAGGTCCATAGCAATAAGGAGCCCATGATCTGAGTTTGGATCAGAGAATTCAAGAATCAAAGTCTGTAGCAGTTGCTGGTAGTACGCTTTGACAGTCTCTGGTTGACGATCCAGAAAGCAATGCACATCACGGCTGGCCGTGATTTTTAACAGGTACAATGTGTTCACATCTGTCACGTTGGCGACAGTTTGCAAATGAAAGTCAATGGCTTGTAAAGAAGCATGAACATCATGTCCTCCTGCAGGATCTGGAATGAATGTAGAGATGCTTCTGGCTAGCTTGTGAAGTTCTCTGTGAGCAGTGCAGGGTTTGGTGACATGCGTTCTCTGGAAGGGTTCTCTTCCCTCCGTTATTGACAGATGTTCTTGTAAGCTGGCTGGTGATTTCCTTAGAAGGGAGACTACACCCCCTTTTCCAGCTCTGGGTTCTTGGCTGAAAGGGTTGGAGTGGCGGCCCGGGAGAAATTTTGTGGTGTGCGTTTCTCCGATCCAGCCACTCTGTAATCTGTGAGATTGTCTCAGTTCTGTGTGAACAGTGTCAAGTTCATCTTGGAGCTTGTTGAATTTAGCTCGGGCCGCTTGCAAGTGTGTTTTCCAGGCCCAGGTTTTATAGTCTCTTTCTTTCAATTCAGTCTCTGCTCTTTTTAGGAGAGCGTCACCTTGCTGGAGTTTTTTTTTTTTTGTGAGGTCTTTTCTGGCTTCTCTCTCCAGCTGTTCTCTTTGATCCGTGTCGAGGCGAAGATCTTGCAGGGCATTGTGAAGTCTTTCAACTCCTTTCTGTAGCTCTGGATCTGTGTCGTCCTCTTTCTTGTGCTGGTTCTGGGTCTCGAGGAGAAGCTGATCAAGATGACTCTGGGTTGGGGCCTGGTCCTTCCAGGCCTCCTCCGCGATGTTGCTCCGTTCACTGAGCCGTGCCTGGGTGACGAGAATGTGAACTAGGCTTCCGAAGATCCTGGCGAGTTCTCTGTAGTAGTCGCTTTGGTTTGGATCGCGTGCCATCAGTTCATCTAGCTCGGTGTCTAGTTGCTCTGGGTGCTGCAGGTTACTGGCGTCCTTGGGCAGGAAGGGGGTCGTCACTGCTTTCAACCATGTCGAGAGGTGGCCCCCGTGGACTGCTGGACTGGATGCCTGGAACATCCTGATTCTCTGTCGGTGAGAGAAGCACAGCACACACACACAAAAAGACCAATGCAAGTTCGTTCTACATTTAACGAGCTATATTCATACGGGCTGTGCCGTTTATGAGAATTTTGGGGCTGACTGATGCAAACAGTCAGACAGTTAAGTAGCCAATTAACTTGGGTCAACGAAGGACCTGAAATGGAGATTTGACAGGCAGTAGCCTAGCGGGTCGTGTGATGACACCGGCTGCTGGTGGTCGCTCTACTATTTAACTTCGTTGGTGGCTCCCAGGTTACTGTCTCCATGTGAAATGAAAGAAACAAATCACAACAGAACAGAGGGTAGAAAAAGATCAAAGTGAAAAACAACACTTGAAATGAGATGAAAACAATAGAAACACAATGTGTTAGTGGGAATAAGGAGGCCTAAGCCTACTGCTAGGTTTTAAGATAGGGCCAACAGGTGAGTGGGCTATCTGGGTAGGAAACCTAGAAATATGGTGTGGCTTAAAGAAGCAAAAGGGTTAAACACTTAAAATATATCCGGGGGAATATCTAATATTCTGTGGTTTATAATAAGTGGATGGGTTTTATCACATTGGGTTCACCTGGGTGAATTGAAGTCATTCAGGTGGGAACCAGTGGCTTGGTCAACCTCCCCGGTGCTCCCCAAACACTGAACCGCAGTGTCCCCGGTCCTCCGTTACTCTGGCGTGTCGCAGGACAGCACGGCTTGTGACTTTTAGCACAACCTTTGGAGTGCCAAAATTGCTGATGTCTCTTGAGACAAGAGGGACCGAGTTTCACTCGCAGCCAGTATCGGTAACACCGATCGGGCAGCCTTGCTCACTGGAAACCTGAGATGACGGTCCAATCACCAAGGGAGTTCTACAATCAAATACACAAAGGATGAACAAAGGAAACTTAAAGTTAATTAAGGTTTGGTTTGTTTAACATCAATTGAGTAACTATATGTAGAGAGGAAAGGTAACAGCTTTACCTAATCATGATAAAACAAAACAAAGGAATTTATGATAATAATGGTAATTATCAAAATAACCTAAGTCAAAAGAGAGAAGCAAAATAATAAACATTAAATTAAAAAACAGTAATGAAACAAGGGAGGAGGAGTAGCTGGTTTTCACCACAAGGGGGGGAAAGTACTGCTTCTCTGTCTTTAACCTGCTGAGCAGAAAACTTAATTCAAATTAAAAATTCAAAACTGGTTTAAATCAAAATTTAAAATAAGCATGTAAGAATTAAAAGGAAAATCGGAATAATATCCTATAATAACCATTGATAGCTTGTAAGTTATCATTAATGATCATGAAATTAATCAAACAGGGTGAGATTAATCAAAAGGGGTAAAAGTAGACATGCAGTTTCAAAACAGAAAGGAAAAGACAGAGGTCTGTTAGTCGATTTAACAGGAGACTGCCACTAGATGGCTTACCTTCTAAGTGGGTCAATCAGTGGTTGACCTGACACATCTAGATTTCCACTATTAACAATTACATTTTAATTCAAATCATATTTGAACCAAACTCAAAGTAAATGTAAACAGTCAAAGGCAGGGAAAATTCTTTTGTTTCCCTGTAATAATATTCGCACGAGCAAAGCTGTAAATGCAAATAATTATCGAGAATTTAGACATCCAATTCAAATATACATCACAGGGGATTATAAATTAGCAATCAGAGCGCATTATCTGAAATGGCCACAGGTTGGCAGCTTTGCACTCATGCAAGCTGGAATCAGAAAGCAGGGCGTACCCTGAAATTTCTAACCCACACGTTCCCTCTAGTGTTTAGATAGAGGAATTACAATTTCAATATGACTTAGAATTTATCTGATCGTTTGTCAGGCTGATTTTCTGCATCAAAAATCACAAGTAACAAACAGAAAGTTTTAATCTCTGAGGTGCTATATTAACATAGGTTGAAGGAAGGATCCGTTCACTTCCGAAACACAAATGTAATAAAAACAGGAATTTTCCAACTGTTGACTCCAATAGACATTTATCAAAATAGCACTTATGATTTAAATGTTTTAGGTTTAAAATCGGGTAGCTAAGCCAATTCTAGACCAGGAGTTTTTATCGTTTATTTTTTTGAATATCATGTGGTTTACCATGAATTCAATAACGATATTTAATAAGGCCTTTTTAACTGAATCAGAGGAACATCGCTCATGTTCAGATTTACATGTTGCAACTAATAAAAGATTTCTTTATCTTTTAATTATTCATATTAAAATGTTCTCACTGTAAAAAGATTTTGGTCTTTCTTAACAGGATACTTTTAACATTATACTGCAGTTTACTTTCATTAAAAATAACAGTGACTATACTGTTAAGTTTCTACAAATACCTAGCGCGCTGACTGACCAGCTTTTTGCCTCAGTCAGTTGAGTGAGTTCGCGTCTTGCGACTTATCTCACCAGTAACGTTACATAATTTCATAGCGCACGTGCAGAAATTATTAAAAACCATATACACAGATTGATTGCTCACAAAACGAAGTTTGAAATGCCCGCATTCTCCACCATAATGTAACAACAATGAGTTTTACGTAGTAATTAACTCAAATGATATATAGGGAATTTGAATAATTAATCAGTAATTTGATTAATATATATCTCAGATGACAGTTACATTAAATTTGATTATGAAAAATATCTCAATTGCCTATAACAATAAATAATCACAGGGCACTGTAACTTACTCATTAATATGTCAATATTACATTCTTCATATCAATTATTGTGATATCTCTTACTGTAAATTACTGCAGATCAAACCGTGGTATGTCCAGCACACCACTGTAGACCTATCAATTTTCAATAAAGTTATCACGCCTTATAATTCAAGGAAAAGTATTCTCTGGCCATGAAAATATTATCCTATCCTTATGATAAATTTAGTTTCTAAATTTAAAGCTTGTAGCTAAAGACCAAAACATTTCAGTGACTCGTAATGTGAGTGGGGTGGAGTCCAAGCCAATCATTTTATATATGGGTTTTTAATAATTCAACTAGTAATACATCAAACTACAAATCACACAGAGTAAATATGCGTACGAAAATACAGACAATAAACATTTACAAGACATAACGGAATCCAAATAAAAGAGAGAGAGAGAGAGAGAGAGAGAGAGAGCGAGAGAGAGAGAGAGAGAAGTAGAATGGGATCACATAAGGAGCTCAGGTATGAAAATCATAGTCAGTAACTTTTAGAAGCCAACAACAAATCGGATCATAACAACACTTTAAAGCAGCATTTAAATCTCCATAGAGAAAGTGATACTTGCAAAAGGTGGCCCCTGTGAGTGGCGTGAGATCGGCGTCGAGCTTGTGAGCTTTACGCGCTGTTCCCGTTGAAACAGCCATGTGCCATGAAACGGAGGCCATGTGACGCGCATGCACGCTGCGCTTGGCGTGAGCGTGGAGCACGTGGTCCTTTGTTCTGTCCTCGCGCGGTATTTGAAAGGTTCAACAAACATTGTTCCAGAATTCGTCTTCCTTGCGTGGAGAGGCGAATAGTTGAATAAACTTAGTAAAGAAAAGAAAAGAACGAAACGAAAGCGAAAGCTTCCAAAGGAGCCATTAAAATGGCTTTTTCTCTCAGCCCCTGTGCTGAGGGGGTTTGCGCGCGACGTTGGAGAGCAGCGTGTCCGAGAACGGAGAACGAGAAGAAGAGAGAGGCGGACCTTGTTCGGTCGACTCTTATAGATTGAGATGTTCACGCCTCTTTTCGCGTGAACCACCCAATGAACATCCGCGATCTGAAGCGGCGGGAAAGTTCCTTTGTCTCTGGGAACAACCCACCCTAATGATTTAGGACTTGTCCGATTTCATCAGGGATATTCTAGCACGTTCGTAATTCCAGAATAATACATTTTTCATTACTTTACTTTAGATAAATGGGTCTGTCAAAGCATGACGATTACACAGATACTAAAATTAATATGTGCAAATGATCAAAACATGAAGATACATTCAAATGCAGAATTACACACATTTAAAGATTTGATTAACACATGATAACACTGCAGATATTCCCAATTTATATGGGAAACCTCTAATGTACCGCAAAAACAATACTATACACATTAAGACTACATTTGAGTACATTCTATCATTCTTTTGTAAGGATTAGGTTTCCTGTCCTGTGGTCCTGTGTGGTCGTAAAATTTTACGAGCTACCAAGGAGTGTGGGGGTTGCAGAACATTTCTTTTTGAGAAAGTATAAGATTGAAATCAAGCATTTCCACTTATAAGTCAGCACTTTAACCATTTACCCAGGATTAACCATTTTATGCAATACACAAACATTCAAAATACATATTTAATAAAGGACTTACAAAAGTAAGGAACAAAAAGAAAGGTTTCTTTTTGTGTGTGTGTGTGTGTGTTAAGGAATTTGGGGGGGGTTTCAGGTATCCTTTGAGGCTCGCATGGGTATCGTAAAGTAATTTAAGTCCAGCCAGGCTGGCATTTAGTACCAACAGTCTGAATTTATAAAACAGAATTTAACCCATGAATCGCTGACCTGCATATCTGTTACAAAATAGTGTCTGTTTTTATTTGCAATCAAGTCAATGATATCGCTGTAGATGAAGTGACCTCAACTAAGCAAGCCAGAGGCGACAGCGGCAAGGAACCGAAACTCCATCGGTGACAGAATGGAGAACAAAAACCTTGGGAGAAACCAGGCTCAGTTGGGGGGTCAGTTCTCCTCTGACCAGAGGAGTTGGACAGTGTTTTCTCTACTTCCTGTTGGCCTTCTGTAGCTAATCATAGCTCTGTGTAGCTGTTTTTATTTTATTTTTATTTTTTTCTCTATAATCTTTCTTACTATCACTGTCTGTTTGTTTGTTTTTTATATTGTAAAATATAACTTAATTCACACCATATTTCTGATATTATCGATCAATCTTATCAGATTAACTTTGATCGTTCACTCTTCCGTGACTGCAGTACACCTGCAAAGCGTTAGCACTCGTTAGCTTGTCATTAGCGTTTTCTTTTCTCCTCTCCTCTCCTCTCTCACGCTGCAGTTTTCCACAAGTTCATCAAACAACCGCAGTAAGAATATTTCATCAAGCACGGTGAGTAATGGCTTCTCCTACAATTGTTATTTGCACCTCTTGCCACATGTACAGTTTATCTATCTCTGTCGCTGATGAGGGATTCACATGTGATAAATGCAGGGAAATAGTTAGGCTGACAGAGAAGATTTCAGAATTAGAGACACGCATCCAAACTTTAATTGAGGACAGTAAGAATGTTAGGGCTCTAGATATGGCTTTGGATGCGTCTAGCTCAGGGATTCCTGTACATTGTCCGGTTCCAGCAGAGCCCCTGCAGCAGGGCAACTGGGTGACGGTGAGGCAGCATAGTCGTGGGTCAAAACACTGCTCTTCTGTTCCGATCAAAACATCAAACAGGTTCTCCCCACTCAGTGATGCACCCACTGAGAAACCTGATGAAAGTGCTCTAGTTATTGGTGATTCTATTGTACGGAACGTGAATATAGAGACACCAGCCACCATAGTCAAATGTTTACCGGGAACCAGAGCGCCTGACATCTTGGCAAATTTAAAAGTGCTGGCTAATGCTAAGCGTAAATACAGTAAGATTGTTATTCATGCCGGCGCTAATGATGTTCGACTTCGCCAGTCGGAGATCACTAAAAATAACTTTAAAGAGGTGTGTGAACTTGCAAGCACGATGTCAGACACTGTAATATGCTCTGGTCCCCTCCCTGCTTACCGTGGTGACAAGATGCATAGCAGATTGTCATCACTCAATGGCTGGATGTCTAAGTGGTGCCCACAGAATAACATAGGTTTCATAGACAATTGGACGAGCTTTTGGGGCAGACCTGACCTGTTTAAAAGAGATGGTCTTCATCCCTCCTGGGGTGGTGCTGCTCTTCTGTCTAGAAATATGGCACATAGTCTTAGTGTTTATACTTGACTAACTGGGGCCCAGGTCAGGAAGCAGACAGACTGGCTAAACCGACCGTCTGCTAGCTGCCTCCCGTCACAGAGGTCAGTTAATTCTCAGCACATAGAGACTCTTTCACCTAGATATCACACTATAGAGACTGTGTCTGTTCCCCGAACTAGAAAATACAAAAAACGTCCAAACCAAGTTAAGGTTAACAATTTAATTGAGGTTCAACAAATAAAAAACAAATGCAATATGGATAAACAAATGATAAAGATTGGCTTATTGAATATCAGATCCATTTCTACGAAAACACTTTTTGTAAATAATATGATAACTGATCATAATATAGATGTGCTCTGTTTGACAGAAACTTGGCTAAAACCTGATGATTACATTATTTTAAATGAGTCCACCCCCCAAGATTATTGTTATAAACACGAGCCGCGTCTAAAAGGCAAAGGGGGAGGAGTTGCTTCAATTTTTAACAACGTTTACAGGATTTCTCAGAGGGCAGGCTTCAAGTATAACTCGTTTGAAAAAGACGCATTGGGATCAGCATTTATAGACATTCTGAACTCTATTGGTGTTAGACAACATGTTTCAGGACCTACTCATTGTCGAAATCATACTCTAGATTTAATACTGTCACATGGAATTGATGTTGATAGTGTTGAAATTATTCAGCCAAGTGATGATATCTCAGATCATTATTTAGTTCTGTGTAAACTTCATATAGCCAAAATTGTAAATTCTACTTCTTGTTACAAGTATCGAAGAACCATCACTTCTACCACAAAAGACTGCTTTTTAAGTTATCTTCCTGATGTATCCGAATTCCTTAGCATATCCAAAACCTCAGAACAACTTGATGATGTAACAGAAACTATGGACTCTCTCTTTTCTAGCACTTTAAATACAGTTGCTCCTTTACGCTTAAGGAAGGTTAAGGAAAACAGGATTTAGACCGTATCATAGTACTGAGACTGCTCTCCTTAGAGTTACAAATGATCTGCTCTTATCATCTGATCGTGGGTGTATCTATCTATTAGTGTTATTGGATCTTAGTGCTGCGTTTGACACAATTGACCACAACATTCTTTTGCATAGACTTGAACACTTTGTTGGCATCAGTGGAAGTGCATTAGCATGGTAGTTTAAATCGTACTTATATGACCGCCATCAGTTCGTAGCAGTGAATGAAGATGTATCATATCGATCACAAGTTCAAGACCAGGACTTGCTTGGTTGGCTTGCTTAGTTGGGGTCACTTCATCTACAGCGATATCATTGACTTGATTGCAAATAAAAACAGACACTATTTCAACTGAACAGAGATGACATAACTGAATTCAATGATGAACTGCCTTTAACTATCATTTTGCAATATTGAGACACTGTTTTCCAAATGAATGTTGTTCAGTGCTTTGACGCAATGTATTTAGTTTAAAGCACTATATAAATAAAGGTGATTGATTGATTGATTGACCAGACGAAAACCAGTAGTTCAATTCCAGGCTGCAGCAAAGTCAGATTGTGCAGAAGAATCATCTGTTTACTGTGGTCTTGTCCTGGTGCTCCTCTGAGACAAGGTCTTTACAGGGGATCTGTATCTGGGGCTCTAGTTGTCCTGGTCTCCGCTGTCTTTCAGGGCAGTAGAGGTCCTTTCTAGGTGCTGATCCACCATCTGGTCTGGATACGTACTGGATCCGGGTGACTGCAGTGACCCTCTGATCTGGACACAGACTGGATCTCGTGGCCACGGTGACCTCGGAACAAGAGAGAAACAGACAAATATTAGCGTAGATGCCATTCTTCTAATGATGTAGAAAGTACGGTGTTATGTGAAGTGTTTCCGGTTCCGGTTTACCTAATTAATGCAGCCTAAAAATCCTTTAACGGATTTGGATATTAAAAGCATATTAGTATGTTATGTGTATGCCAGGTTAAAGAGATGGGTCTTTAATCTAGATTTAAACTGCAAGAGTGTGTCTGCCTCCCGAACAATGTTAGGTAGGTTATTCCAGAGTTTAGGCGCCAAATAGGAAAAGGATCTGCCGCCCGCAGTTGATTTTGATATTCTAGGTATTATCAAATTGCCTGAGTTTTGAGAACGTAGCGGACGTAGAGGAGTATAATGTAAAAGGAGCTCATTCAAATACCGAGGTGCTAAACCATTCAGGGCTTTATAAGTAATAAGCAATATTTTAAAATCTATACGATGTTTGATAGGGAGCCAGTGCAGTGTGGACAGGACCGGGCTAATATGGTCATACTTCCTGGTTCTAGTAAGAACTCTTGCTGCTGCATTTTGGACTAGCTGTAGTTTGTTTACCAAGCGTGCAGAACAACCACCCAATAAAGCATTACAATAGTCTAACCTTGAAGTCATAAATGCATGGATTAAAATTTCTGCATTTGACATTGAGAGCATAGGCCGTAATTTAGATATATTTTTGAGATGGAAAAATGCAGTTTTACAAATGCTAGAAACGTGTCTTTCTAAGGAAAGATTGCGATCAAGTAGCACACCTAGGTTCCTAACTGATGACGAAGAATTGACAGAGCAACCATCAAGTCTTAGACAGTGTTCTAGGTTATTACAAGCAGAGTTTTTAGGCCCTATGATTAACACCTCTGTTTTTTCTGAATTTAGCAGTAAGAAATTACTCGTCATCCAATTTTTTATATCGACTATGCATTCCATTAGTTTTTCAAATTGGTGTGTTTCACCAGGCTGCGAGGAAATATAGAGCTGCGTATCATCAGCATAACAGTGAAAGCTAACACCATGTTTCCTGATGATATCTCCCAAGGGTAACATATAAAGCGTGAAGAGTAGCGGCCCTAGTACTGAGCCTTGAGGTATTCCATACTGCACTTGTGATCGATATGATACATCTTCATTCACTGCTACGAACTGATGGCGGTCATATAAGTACGATTTAAACCATGCTAATGCACTTCCACTGATGCCAACAAAGTGTTCAAGTCTGTGCAAAAGAATGTTGTGGTCAATTGTGTCAAACGCAGCACTAAGATCCAATAAAACTAATAGAGAGATACACCCACGATCAGATGATAAGAGCAGATCATTTGTAACTCTAAGGAGAGCAGTCTCAGTACTATGATACGGTCTAAATCCTGACTGGAAATCCTCACATATACCATTATTCTCTAAGAAGGAATATAATTGTGAGGATACCACCTTTTCTAGTATCTTGGACTGAAAAGGGAGATTCGAGATTGGTCTATAACTAACAAGTTCTCTGGGGTCAAGTTGTGGCTTTTTTATGAGAGGCTTAATAACAGCCAGTTTGAAGGTTTTGGGGACATATCCTAATGACAATGAGGAATTAATAATAGTCAGAAGAGGACCTATGACTTCTGGAAGCACCTCTTTTAAGAGCTTAGATGGTATAGGGTCTAACATACATGTTGTTGGTTTAAATGATTTAACAAGTTTATACAATTCTTCCTCTCCTATAGTAGAGAATGAGTGGAACTGTTCCTCAGGGGGTCTATAGTGCACTGTCTGATGTGATACGGTAGCTGACGGCTGAATGGTTGCAATTTTATCTCTAATAGTATCGATTTTAGAAGTAAAGTAGTTCATAAAGTCATTACTGTTGTGGTGTTGGGAAATGTCAACACTTGTTGAGGCTTTATTTTTCGTTAATTTAGCCACTGTATTGAATAAATACCTGGGGTTATGTTTGGTTTCTTCTAAAAGAGAAGAAAAGTAATCAGATCTAGCAGGTTTTAATGCTTTTCTATAGGATATGCTACTTTCCCGCCAAGCAATACGAAATACCTCTAGTTTTGTTTTCCTCCAGCTGCGCTCCATTTTTCGGGCTGCTCTCTTTAGGGTGCGAGTATGCTCATTATACCATGGTGTCAAACTGTTTTCCTTAACCTTCCTTAAGCGTAAAGGAGCAACTGTATTTAAAGTGCTAGAAAAGAGAGAGTCCATAGTTTCTGTTACATCATCAAGTTGTTCTGAGGTTTTGGATATGATAAGGAATTTGGATACATCAGGAAGATAACTTAAAAAGCAGTCTTTTGTGGTAGAAGTGATGGTTCTTCGATACTTGTAACAAGAAGTAGAATTTACAATTTTGGCTATATGAAGTTTACACAGAACTAAATAATGATCTGAGATATCATCACTTGGCTGAATAATTTCAACACTATCAACATCAATTCCATGTGACAGTATTAAATCTAGAGTATGATTTCGACAATGAGTAGGTCCTGAAACATGTTGTCTAACACCAATAGAGTTCAGAATGTCTATAAATGCTGATCACAATGCGTCTTTTTCATTATCGACATGGATATTAAAATCACCAACTATTAAGACTTTATCTGCAGCCAGAACTAACTCGGATGTAAAATCACCAAACTCTTTAATAAAGTCTGTATGGTGCCCTGGTGGCCTGTATACAGTAGCCAGTACAAACATAACAGGGGATTTATCATTAACATTGGTTTCTCTGGATAATGTTATATGAAGCACCATTACTTCAAACGAGTTATACTTGAAGCCTGCCCTCTGAGAAATCCTAAAAACGTTGTTATAAATTGAAGCAACTCCTCCCCCTTTGCCTTTTAAACGCGGCTCATGTTTATAACAGTAATCTTGGGGGGTGGATTCATTTAAAATAATGTAATCATCAGATTTTAGCCAAGTTTCTGTCAAACAGAGCACATCTATATTATGATCAGTTATCATATTATTTACAAAAAGTGTTTTCGTAGAAATGGATCTGATATTCAATAAGCCAATCTTTATCATTTGTTTATCCATATTGCATTTGTTTTTTATTTGTTGAACCTCAATTAAATTGTTAACCTTAACTTGGTTTGGACATTTTTTGTATTTTCTAGTTCGGGGAACAGACACAGTCTCTATAGTGTGATATCTAGGTGAAAGAGTCTCTATGTGCTGAGAATTAACTGACCTCTGTGACGGGAGGCAGCTAGCAGACGGTCGGTTTAGCCAGTCTGTCTGCTTCCTGACCTGGGCCCCAGTTAGTCAAGAATAAACACTAAGACTATTTGCCATATTTCTAGACAGAAGAGCAGCACCACTTCTTCAGCAGCACTCTTTGCAGCAGACTTCGCTTACGGCCATACCAACCTGGCTATGCCCGATCTCGTCTGATCTCGGAAGCTAAGCAGGTTTGGGCCTGGTTAGTACTTGGATGGGAGACCGCCTGGGAATACCAGGTGCTGTAAGCTTTTTGGACATTTTTCACTTAGTATATAATAATTTTGCCAAAAAATAGAGTCAATGCCCGATCTCTGAATCTTAGCAGGTTTAGGTCTGGTTAGTACTTTTATGAGAGACTGCCTAGGAATACCAGGTGCTTTAAGCTTTTGGGGTTTCTTTCCTACTTATATAATGCACTGGCGATAAGATTGGCTGTTCTTTAAATAGCCCTCTCTTTGCAGCAGACTTCGCTTACGGCCATACCAACCTGGCTATGCCTGATCTCGTCTGATCTCGGAAGCTAAGCAGGTTTGGGCCTGGTTAGTACTTGGATGGGAGACCGCCTGGGAAAACCAGGTGCTGTAAGCTTTTTGGAAATTTTTCACTTAGTATATAATAATTTTGCCAAAAAATAGAGTCAATGCCTGATCTCTGAATATTAGCAGGTTTGGGCCTGCTTAGTACATGGATGCGAGACTGCCTGGGAATACCAGGTGCTTTAATCTTTTTGGAAAATTTCACGAATTATATAACAATCTTTCATTAAAAAAAAAAAAAAAAAAAAAAAAAAAAAAAGAGTCAATGCCCGATCTCTGAATCTTAGCAGGTTTAGGTCTGGTTAGTACTTTTATGAGAGACTGCCTAGGAATACCAGGTGCTTTAGGCTTTTGGGTTTTCTTTCCTACTTATATAATGCACTGGCGATAAGATTGGCTGTTCTTTAAATAGCCCTCTCTTCAATCAATCAATCAATCAACTTTATTTATATAGTGCTTTAAACAAAATACATTGCGTCAAAGCACTGAACAACATTCATTTGGAAAACAGTGTCTCAATAATGCAAAATGATAGTTAAAGGCAGTTCATCATTGATTTCAGCTATGTCATCTCTGTTCAGTTGAAATAGTGTCTGTTTTTATTTGCAATCAAGTCAATGATATCGCTGTAGATGAAGTGACCCCAACTAAGCAAGCCAGAAGCGACAGCGGCAAGGAACCGAAACTCCATCGGTGACAGAATGGAGAAAAAAACCTTGGGAGAAACCAGGCTCAGTTGGGGGGTCAGTTCTCCTCTGACCAGACGAAAACCAGTAGTTCAATTCCAGGCTGCAGCAAAGTCAGATTGTGCAGAAGAATCATCTGTTTCCTGTGGTCTTGTCCTGGTGCTCCTCTGAGACAAGGTCTTTACAGGGGATCTGTATCTGGGGCTCTAGTTGTCCTGGTCTCCGCTGTCTTTCAGGGCAGTAGAGGTCCTTTCTAGGTGCTGATCCACCATCTGGTCTGGATACGTACTGGATCCGGGTGACTGCAGTGACCCTCTGATCTGGACACAGACTGGATCTCGTGGCCACGGTGACCTCGGAACAAGAGAGAAACAGACAAATATTAGCGTAGATGCCATTCTTCTAATGATGTAGAAAGTACGGTGTTATGTGAAGTGTTTCCGGTTCCGGTTTACCTAATTAATGCAGCCTAAAAATCCTTTAACGGATTTGGATATTAAAAGCATATTAGTATGTTATGTGTATGCCAGGTTAAAGAGATGGGTCTTTAATCTAGATTTAAACTGCAAGAGTGTGTCTGCCTCCCGAACAATGTTAGGTAGGTTATTCCAGAGTTTAGGCGCCAAATAGGAAAAGGATCTGCCGCCCGCAGTTGATTTTGATATTCTAGGTATTATCAAATTGCCTGAGTTTTGAGAACGTAGCGGACGTAGAGGAGTATAATGTAAAAGGAGCTCATTCAAATACCGAGGTGCTAAACCATTCAGGGCTTTATAAGTAATAAGCAATATTTTAAAATCTATACGATGTTTGATAGGGAGCCAGTGCAGTGTGGACAGGACCGGGCTAATATGGTCATACTTCCTGGTTCTAGTAAGAACTCTTGCTGCTGCATTTTGGACTAGCTGTAGTTTGTTTACCAAGCGTGCAGAACAACCACCCAATAAAGCATTACAATAGTCTAACCTTGAAGTCATAAATGCATGGATTAAAATTTCTGCATTTGACATTGAGAGCATAGGCCGTAATTTAGATATATTTTTGAGATGGAAAAATGCAGTTTTACAAATGCTAGAAACGTGTCTTTCTAAGGAAAGATTGCGATCAAGTAGCACACCTAGGTTCCTAACTGATGACGAAGAATTGACAGAGCAACCATCAAGTCTTAGACAGTGTTCTAGGTTATTACAAGCAGAGTTTTTAGGCCCTATGATTAACACCTCTGTTTTTTCTGAATTTAGCAGTAAGAAATTACTCGTCATCCAATTTTTTATATCGACTATGCATTCCATTAGTTTTTCAAATTGGTGTGTTTCACCAGGCTGCGAGGAAATATAGAGCTGCGTATCATCAGCATAACAGTGAAAGCTAACACCATGTTTCCTGATGATATCTCCCAAGGGTAACATATAAAGCGTGAAGAGTAGCGGCCCTAGTACTGAGCCTTGAGGTACTCCATACTGCACTTGTGATCGATATGATACATCTTCATTCACTGCTACGAACTGATGGCGGTCATATAAGTACGATTTAAACCATGCTAATGCACTTCCACTGATGCCAACAAAGTGTTCAAGTCTATGCAAAAGAATGTTGTGGTCAATTGTGTCAAACGCAGCACTAAGATCCAATAAAACTAATAGAGAGATACACCCACGATCAGATGATAAGAGCAGATCATTTGTAACTCTAAGGAGAGCAGTCTCAGTACTATGATACGGTCTAAATCCTGACTGGAAATCCTCACATATACCATTATTCTCTAAGAAGGAATATAATTGTGAGGATACCACCTTTTCTAGTATCTTGGACAGAAAAGGGAGATTCGAGATTGGTCTATAACTAACAAGTTCTCTGGGGTCAAGTTGTGGCTTTTTTATGAGAGGCTTAATAACAGCCAGTTTGAAGGTTTTGGGGACATATCCTAATGACAATGAGGAATTAATAATAGTCAGAAGAGGACCTATGACTTCTGGAAGCACCTCTTTTAAGAGCTTAGATGGTATAGGGTCTAACATACATGTTGTTGGTTTAAATGATTTAACAAGTTTATACAATTCTTCCTCTCCTATAGTAGAGAATGAGTGGAACTGTTCCTCAGGGGGTCTATAGTGCACTGTCTGATGTGATACGGTAGCTGACGGCTGAATGGTTGCAATTTTATCTCTAATAGTATCGATTTTAGAAGTAAAGTAGTTCATAAAGTCATTACTGTTGTGGTGTTGGGAAATGTCAACACTTGTTGAGGCTTTATTTTTCGTTAATTTAGCCACTGTATTGAATAAATACCTGGGGTTATGTTTGTTTTCTTCTAAAAGAGAAGAAAAGTAATCAGATCTAGCAGGTTTTAATGCTTTTCTATAGGATATGCTACTTTCCCGCCAAGCAATACGAAATACCTCTAGTTTTGTTTTCCTCCAGCTGCGCTCCATTTTTCGGGCTGCTCTCTTTAGGGTGCGAGTATGCTCATTATACCATGGTGTCAAACTGTTTTCCTTAACCTTCCTTAAGCGTAAAGGAGCAACTGTATTTAAAGTGCTAGAAAAGAGAGAGTCCATAGTTTCTGTTACATCATCAAGTTGTTCTGAGGTTTTGGATATGCTAAGGAATTTGGATACATCAGGAAGATAACTTAAAAAGCAGTCTTTTGTGGTAGAAGTGATGGTTCTTCGATACTTGTAACAAGAAGTAGAATTTACAATTTTGGCTATATGAAGTTTACACAGAACTAAATAATGATCTGAGATATCATCACTTGGCTGAATAATTTCAACACTATCAACATCAATTCCATGTGACAGTATTAAATCTAGAGTATGATTTCGACAATGAGTAGGTCCTGAAACATGTTGTCTAACACCAATAGAGTTCAGAATGTCTATAAATGCTGATCCCAATGCGTCTTTTTCATTATCGACATGGATATTAAAATCACCAACTATTAAGACTTTATCTGCAGCCAGAACTAACTCGGATGTAAAATCACCAAACTCTTTAATAAAGTCTGTATGGTGCCCTGGTGGCCTGTATACAGTAGCCAGTACAAACATAAGAGGGGATTTATCATTAACATTGGTTTCTCTGGATAATGTTATATGAAGCACCATTACTTCAAACGAGTTATACTTGAAGCCTGCCCTCTGAGAAATCCTAAAAATGTTGTTATAAATTGAAGGAACTCCTCCCCCTTTGCCTTTTAAACGCGGCTCATGTTTATAACAGTAATCTTGGGGGGTGGACTCATTTAAAATAATGTAATCATCAGGTTTTAGCCAAGTTTCTGTCAAACAGAGCACATCTATATTATGATCAGTTATCATATTATTTACAAAAAGTGTTTTTGTAGAAATGGATCTGATATTCAATAAGCCAATCTTTATCATTTGTTTATCCATATTGCATTTGTTTTTTATTTGTTGAACCTCAATTAAATTGTTAACCTTAACTTGGTTTGGACAGTTTTTGTATTTTCTAGTTCGGGGAACAGACACAGTCTCTATAGTGTGATATCTAGGTGAAAGAGTCTCTATGTGCTGAGAATTAACTGACCTCTGTGACGGGAGGCAGCTAGCAGACGATCGGTTTAGCCAGTCTGTCTGCTTCCTGACCTGGGCCCCAGTTAGTCAAGTATAAACACTAAGACTATTTGCCATATTTCTAGACAGAAGAGCAGCACCACTTCTTCAGCAGCACTCTTTGCAGCAGACTTCGCTTACGGCCATACCAACCTGGCTATGCCCGATCTCGTCTGATCTCGGAAGCTAAGCAGGTTTGGGCCTGGTTAGTACTTGGATGGGAGACCGCCTGGGAATACCAGGTGCTGTAAGCTTTTGGACATTTTTCACTTAGTATATAATAATTTTGCCAAAAAATAGAGTCAATGCCCGATCTCTGAATCTTAGCAGGTTTAGGTCTGGTTAGTACTTTGATGAGAGACTGCCTAGGAATACCAGGTGCTTTAAGCTTTTGGGTTTTCTTTCCTACTTATATAATGTACTGGCGATAAGATTGGCTGGTCTTTAAATAGCCCTCTCTTTGAAGCAGACTTCGCTTACGGCCATACCAACCTGGCTATGCCCGATCTCGTCTGATCTCGGAAGCTAAGCAGGTTTGGGCCTGGTTAGTACTTGGATGGGAGACCGCCTGGGAATACCAGGTGCTGTAAGCTTTTTGGACATTTTTCACTTAGTTTATAATAATTTTGCCAAAAAATAGAGTCAATGCCTGATCTCTGAATATTAGCAGGTTTGGGCCTACTTAGTACATGGATGGGAGACTGCCTGGGAATACCAGGTGCTTTAATCTTTTTGGAAAATTTCACGAATTATATAATAATCTTTCATTAAAAAAAAAAAAAAAGAGTCAATGCCCGATCTCTGAATCTTAGCAGGTTTAGGTCTGGTTAGTACTTTTATGAGAGACTGCCTAGGAATACCAGGTGCTTTAAGCTTTTGGGTTTTCTTTCCTACTTATATAATGTACTGGCGATACGATTGGCTGTTCTTTAAATAGCCCTCTCTTCAATCAATCAATCAATCACCTTTATTTATATAGTGCTTTAAACAAAATACATTGCGTCAAAGCACTGAACAACATTCATTTGGAAAACAGTGTCTCAATAATGCAAAATGATAGTTAAAGGCAGTTCATCATTGAATTCAGCTATGTCATCTCTGTTCAGTTGAAATAGTGTCTGTTTTTATTTGCAATCAAGTCAATGATATCGCTGTAGATGAAGTGACCCCAAGTAAGCAAGCCAGAGGCGACAGCGGCAAGGAACCGAAACTCCATCGGTGACAGAATGGAGAAAAAAACCTTGGGAGAAACCAGGCTCAGTTGGGGGGTCAGTTCTCCTCTGACCAGACGAAAACCAGTAGTTCAATTCCAGGCTGCAGCAAAGTCAGATTGTGCAGAAGAATCATCTGTTTCCTGTGGTCTTGTCCTGGTGCTCCTCTGAGACAAGGTCTTTACAGGGGATCTGTATCTGGGGCTCTAGTTGTCCTGGTCTCCGCTGTCTTTCAGGGCAGTAGAGGTCCTTTCTAGGTGCTGATCCACCATCTGGTCTGGATACGTACTGGATCCGGGTGACTGCAGTGACCCTCTGATCTGGACACAGACTGGATCTCGTGGCCACGGTGACCTCGGAACAAGAGAGAAACAGACAAATATTAGCGTAGATGCCATTCTTCTAATGATGTAGAAAGTACGGTGTTATGTGAAGTGTTTCCGGTTCCGGTTTACCTAATTAATGCAGCCTAAAAATCCTTTAACGGATTTGGATATTAAAAGCATATTAGTATGTTATGTGTATGCCAGGTTAAAGAGATGGGTCTTTAATCTAGATTTAAACTGCAAGAGTGTGTCTGCCTCCCGAACAATGTTAGGTAGGTTATTCCAGAGTTTAGGCGCCAAATAGGAAAAGGATCTGCCGCCCGCAGTTGATTTTGATATTCTAGGTATTATCCAATTGCCTGAGTTTTGAGAACGTAGCGGACGTAGAGGAGTATAATGTAAAAGGAGCTCATTCAAATACTGAGGTGCTAAACCATTCAGGGCTTTATAAGTAATAAGCAATATTTTAAAATCTATACGATGTTTGATAGGGAGCCAGTGCAGTGTGGACAGGACCGGGCTAATATGGTCATACTTCCTGGTTCTAGTAAGAACTCTTGCTGCTGCATTTTGGACTAGCTGTAGTTTGTTTACCAAGCGTGCAGAACAACCACCCAATAAAGCATTACAATAGTCTAACCTTGAAGTCATAAATGCATGGATTAAAATTTCTGCATTTGACATTGAGAGCATAGGCCGTAATTTAGATATAATTTTGAGATGGAAAAATGCAGTTTTACAAATGCTAGAAACGTGTCTTTCTAAGGAAAGATTGCGATCAAGTAGCACACCTAGGTTCCTAACTGATGACGAAGAATTGACAGAGCAACCATCAAGTCTTAGACAGTGTTCTAGGTTATTACAAGCAGAGTTTTTAGGCCCTATGATTAACACCTCTGTTTTTTCTGAATTTAGCAGTAAGAAATTACTCGTCATCCAATTTTTTATATCGACTATGCATTCCATTAGTTTTTCAAATTGGTGTGCTTCACCAGGCTGCGAGGAAATATAGAGCTGCGTATCATCAGCATAACAGTGAAAGCTAACACCATGTTTCCTGATGATATCTCCCAAGGGTAACATATAAAGCGTGAAGAGTAGCGGCCCTAGTACTGAGCCTTGAGGTACTCCATACTGCACTTGGGATCGATATGATACATCTTCATTCACTGCTACGAACTGATGGCGGTCATATAAGTACGATTTAAACCATGCTAATGCACTTCCACTGATGCCAACAAAGTGTTCAAGTCTGTGCAAAAGAATGTTGTGGTCAATTGTGTCAAACGCAGCACTAAGATCCAATAAAACTAATAGAGAGATACACCCACGATCAGATGATAAGAGCAGATCATTTGTAACTCTAAGGAGAGCAGTCTCAGTACTATGATACGGTCTAAATCCTGACTGGAAATCCTCACATATACCATTATTCTCTAAGAAGGAATATAATTGTGAGGATACCACCTTTTCTAGTATCTTGGACTGAAAAGGGAGATTCGAGATTGGTCTATAACTAACAAGTTCTCTGGGGTCAAGTTGTGGCTTTTTTATGAGAGGCTTAATAACAGCCAGTTTGAAGGTTTTGGGGACATATCCTAATGACAATGAGGAATTAATAATAGTCAGAAGAGGACCTATGACTTCTGGAAGCACCTCTTTTAAGAGCTTAGATGGTATAGGGTCTAACATACATGTTGTTGGTTTAAATGATTTAACAAGTTTATACAATTCTTCCTCTCCTATAGTAGAGAATGAGTGGAACTGTTCCTCAGGGGGTCTATAGTGCACTGTCTGATGTGATACGGTAGCTGACGGCTGAATGGTTGCAATTTTATCTCTAATAGTATCGATTTTAGAAGTAAAGTAGTTCATAAAGTCATTACTGTTGTGGTGTTGGGAAATGTCAACACTTGTTGAGGCTTTATTTTTCGTTAATTAAGCTACTGTATTGAATAAATACCTGGGGTTATGTTTGTTTTCTTCTAAAAGAGAAGAAAAGTAATCAGATCTAGCAGGTTTTAATGCTTTTCTATAGGATATGCTACTTTCTCGCCAAGCAATACGAAATACCTCTAGTTTTGTTTTCCTCCAGCTGCGCTCCATTTTTCGGGCTGCTCTCTTTAGGGTGCGAGTATGCTCATTATACCATGGTGTCAAACTGTTTTCCTTAACCTTCCTTAAGCGTAAAGGAGCAACTGTATTTAAAGTGCTAGAAAAGAGAGAGTCCATAGTTTCTGTTACGTCATCAAGTTGTTCTGAAGTTTTGGATATGCTAAGGAATTTGGATACATCAGGAAGATAACTTAAAAAGCAGTCTTTTGTGGTAGAAGTGATGGTTCTTCGATACTTGTAACAAGAAGTAGAATTTACAATTTTGGCTATATGAAGTTTACACAGAACTAAATAATGATCTGAGATATCATCACTTGGCTGAATAATTTCAACACTATCAACATCAATTCCATGTGACAGTATTAAATCTAGAGTATGATTTCGACAATGAGTAGGTCCTGAAACATGTTGTCTAACACCAATAGAGTTCAGAATGTCTATAAATGCTGATCCCAATGCGTCTTTTTCATTATCGACATGGATATTAAAATCACCAACTATTAAGACTTTATCTGCAGCCAGAACTAACTCGGATGTAAAATCACCAAACTCTTTAATAAAGTCTGTATGGTGCCCTGGTGGCCTGTATACAGTAGCCAGTACAAACATAACAGGGGATTTATCATTAACATTGGTTTCTCTGGATAATGTTATATGAAGCACCATTACTTCAAACGAGTTATACTTGAAGCCTGCCCTCTGAGAAATCCTAAAAACGTTGTTATAAATTGAAGCAACTCCTCCCCCTTTGCCTTTTAAACGCGGCTCATGTTTATAACAGTAATCTTGGGGGGTGGACTCATTTAAAATAATGTAATCATCAGGTTTTAGCCAAGTTTCTGTCAAACAGAGCACATCTATATTATGATCAGTTATCATATTATTTACAAAAAGTGTTTTCGTAGAAATGGATCTGATATTCAATAAGCCAATCTTTATCATTTGTTTATCCATATTGCATTTGTTTTTTATTTGTTGAACCTCAATTAAATTGTTAACCTTAACTTGGTTTGGACATTTTTTGTATTTTCTAGTTCGGGGAACAGACACAGTCTCTATATAGTGTGATATCTAGGTGAAAGATTCTCTATGTGCTGAGAATTAACTGACCTCTGTGACGGGAGGCAGCTAGCAGACGGTCGGTTTAGCCAGTCTGTCTGCTTCCTGACCTGGGCCCCAGTTAGTCAAGTATAAACACTAAGACTATTTGCCATATTTCTAGACAGAAGAGCAGCACCACTTCTTCAGCAGCACTCTTTGCAGCAGCACTCTTTGCAGCAGACTTCGCTTACGGCCATACCAACCTGGCTATGCCCGATCTCGTCTGATCTCGGAAGCTAAGCAGGTTTGGGCCTGGTTAGTACTTGGATGGGAGACCGCCTGGGAATACCAGGTGCTGTAAGCTTTTTGGACATTTTTCACTTAGTATATAATAATTTTGCCAAAAAATAGAGTCAATGCCCGATCTCTGAATATTAGCAGGTTTGGGCCTGGTTAGTACATGGATGGGAGACTGCCTGGGAATACCAGGTGCTGTAAGCTTTTGGACATTTTTCACTTAGTATATAATAATTTTGCCAAAAAATAGAGTCAATGCCCGATCTCTGAATCTTAGCAGGTTTAGGTCTGGTTAGTACTTTGATGAGAGACTGCCTAGGAATACCAGGTGCTTTAAGCTTTTGGGTTTTCTTTCCTACTTATATAATGTACTGGCGATAAGATTGGCTGGTCTTTAAATAGCCCTCTCTTTGCAGCAGACTTCGCTTACGGCCATACCAACCTGGCTATGCCTGATCTCGTCTGATCTCGGAAGCTAAGCAGGTTTGGGCCTGGTTAGTACTTGGATGGGAGACTGCCTGGGAATACCAGGTGCTTTAATCTTTTTGGAAATTTTCACGAATTATATAATAATCTTTCATTAAAATAAAAAGAAAAAAAAAAAAGAGTCAATGCCCGATCTCTGAATCTTAGCAGGTTTAGGTCTGGTTAGTACTTGTATGAGAGACTGCCTAGGAATACCAGGTGCTTTAAGCTTTTGGGTTTTCTTTCCTACTTATATAATGTACTGGCGATAAGATTGGCTGTTCTTTAAATAGCCCTCTCTGCAATCAATCAATCAATCACCTTTATTTATATAGTGCTTTAAACAAAATACATTGCGTCAAAGCACTGAACAACATTCATTTGGAAAACAGTGTCTCAATAATGCAAAATGATAGTTAAAGGCAGTTCATCATTGAATTCAGCTATGTCATCTCTGTTCAGTTGAAATAGTGTCTGTTTTTATTTGCAATCAAGTCAATGATATCGCTGTAGATGAAGTGACCCCAACTAAGCAAGCCAGAGGCGACAGCGGCAAGGAACCGAAACTCCATCGGTGACAGAATGGAGAAAAAACCCTTGGGAGAAACCAGGCTCAGTTGGGGGGTCAGTTCTCCTCTGACCAGACGAAAACCAGTAGTTCAATTCCAGGCTGCAGCAAAGTCAGATTGTGCAGAAGAATCATCTGTTTCCTGTGGTCTTGTCCTGGTGTTCCTCTGAGACAAGGTCTTTACAGGGGATCTGTATCTGGGGCTCTAGTTGTCCTGGTCTCCGCTGTCTTTCAGGGCAGTAGAGGTCCTTTCTAGGTGCTGATCCACCATCTGGTCTGGATACGTACTGGATCCGGGTGACTGCAGTGACCCTCTGATCTGGACACAGACTGGATCTCGTGGCCACGGTGACCTCGGAACAAGAGAGAAACAGACAAATATTAGCGTAGATGCCATTCTTCTAATGATGTAGAAAGTACGGTGTTATGTGAAGTGTTTCCGGTTCCGGTTTACCTAATTAATGCAGCCTAAAAATCCTTTAACGGATTTGGATATTAAAAGCATATTAGTATGTTATGTGTATGCCAGGTTAAAGAGATGGGTCTTTAATCTAGATTTAAACTGCAAGAGTGTGTCTGCCTCCCGAACAATGTTAGGTAGGTTATTCCAGAGTTTAGGCGCCAAATAGGAAAAGGATCTGCCGCCCGCAGTTGATTTTGATATTCTAGGTATTATCCAATTGCCTGAGTTTTGAGAACGTAGCGGACGTAGAGGAGTATAATGTAAAAGGAGCTCATTCAAATACTGAGGTGCTAAACCATTCAGGGCTTTATAAGTAATAAGCAATATTTTAAAATCTATACGATGTTTGATAGGGAGCCAGTGCAGTGTGGACAGGACCGGGCTAATATGGTCATACTTCCTGGTTCTAGTAAGAACTCTTGCTGCTGCATTTTGGACTAGCTGTAGTTTGTTTACCAAGCGTGCAGAACAACCACCCAATAAAGCATTACAATAGTCTAACCTTGAAGTCATAAATGCATGGATTAAAATTTCTGCATTTGACATTGAGAGCGTAGGCCGTAATTTAGATATAATTTTGAGATGGAAAAATGCAGTTTTACAAATGCTAGAAACGTGTCTTTCTAAGGAAAGATTGCGATCAAGTAGCACACCTAGGTTCCTAACTGATGACGAAGAATTGACAGAGCAACCATCAAGTCTTAGACAGTGTTCTAGGTTATTACAAGCAGAGTTTTTAGGCCCTATGATTAACACCTCTGTTTTTTCTGAATTTAGCAGTAAGAAATTACTCGTCATCCAATTTTTTATATCGACTATGCATTCCATTAGTTTTTCAAATTGGTGTGTTTCACCAGGCTGCGAGGAAATATAGAGCTGCGTATCATCAGCATAACAGTGAAAGCTAACACCATGTTTCCTGATGATATCTCCCAAGGGTAACATATAAAGCGTGAAGAGTAGCGGCCCTAGTACTGAGCCTTGAGGTACTCCATACTGCACTTGTGATCGATATGATACATCTTCATTCACTGCTACGAACTGATGGCGGTCATATAAGTACGATTTAAACCATGCTAATGCACTTCCACTGATGCCAACAAAGTGTTCAAGTCTATGCAAAAGAATGTTGTGGTCAATTGTGTCAAACGCAGCACTAAGATCCAATAAAACTAATAGAGAGATACACCCACGATCAGATGATAAGAGCAGATCATTTGTAACTCTAAGGAGAGCAGTCTCAGTACTATGATACGGTCTAAATCCTGACTGGAAATCCTCACATATACCATTATTCTCTAAGACGGAATATAATTGTGAGGATACCACCTTTTCTAGTATCTTGGACAGAAAAGGGAGATTCGAGATTGGTCTATAACTAACAAGTTCTCTGGGGTCAAGTTGTGGCTTTTTTATGAGAGGCTTAATAACAGCCAGTTTGAAGGTTTTGGGGACATATCCTAATGACAATGAGGAATTAATAATAGTCAGAAGAGGACCTATGACTTCTGGAAGCACCTCTTTTAAGAGCTTAGATGGTATAGGGTCTAACATACATGTTGTTGGTTTAAATGATTTAACAAGTTTATACAATTCTTCCTCTCCTATAGTAGAGAATGAGTGGAACTGTTCCTCAGGGGGTCTATAGTGCACTGTCTGATGTGATACGGTAGCTGACGGCTGAATGGTTGCAATTTTATCTCTAATAGTATCGATTTTAGAAGTAAAGTAGTTCATAAAGTCATTACTGTTGTGGTGTTGGGAAATGTCAACACTTGTTGAGGCTTTATTTTTCGTTAATTTAGCCACTGTATTGAATAAATACCTGGGGTTATGTTTGTTTTCTTCTAAAAGAGAAGAAAATTAATCAGATCTAGCAGGTTTTAATGCTTTTCTATAGGATATGCTACTTTCCCGCCAAGCAATACGAAATACCTCTAGTTTTGTTTTCCTCCAGCTGCGCTCCATTTTTCGGGCTGCTCTCTTTAGGGTGCGAGTATGCTCATTATACCATGGTGTCAAACTGTTTTCCTTAACCTTCCTTAAGCGTAAAGGAGCAACTGTATTTAAAGTGCTAGAAAAGAGAGAGTCCATAGTTTCTGTTACATCATCAAGTTGTTCTGAGGTTTTGGATATGCTAAGGAATTTGGATACATCAGGAAGATAACTTAAAAAGCAGTCTTTTGTGGTAGAAGTGATGGTTCTTCGATACTTGTAACAAGAAGTAGAATTTACAATTTTGGCTATATGAAGTTTACACAGAACTAAATAATGATCTGAGATATCATCACTTGGCTGAATAATTTCAACTCTATCAACATCAATTCCATGTGACAGTATTAAATCTAGAGTATGATTTCGACAATGAGTAGGTCCTGAAACATGTTGTCTAACACCAATAGAGTTCAGAATGTCTATAAATGCTGATCCCAATGCGTCTTTTTCATTATCGACATGGATATTAAAATCACCAACTATTAAGACTTTATCTGCAGCCAGAACTAACTCGGATGTAAAATCACCAAACTCTTTAATAAAGTCTGTATGGTGCCCTGGTGGCCTGTATACAGTAGCCAGTACAAACATAACAGGGGATTTATCATTAACATTGGTTTCTCTGGATAATGTTATATGAAGCACCATTACTTCAAACGAGTTATACTTGAAGCCTGCCCTCTGAGAAATCCTAAAAACGTTGTTATAAATTGAAGCAACTCCTCCCCCTTTGCCTTTTAAACGCGGCTCATGTTTATAACAGTAATCTTGGGGGGTGGACTCATTTAAAATAATGTAATCATCAGGTTTTAGCCAAGTTTCTGTCAAACAGAGCACATCTATATTATGATCAGTTATCATATTATTTACAAAAAGTGTTTTCGTAGAAATGGATCTGATATTCAATAAGCCAATCTTTATCATTTGTTTATCCATATTGCATTTGTTTTTTATTTGTTGAACCTCAATTAAATTGTTAACCTTAACTTGGTTTGGACATTTTTTGTATTTTCTAGTTCGGGGAACAGACACAGTCTCTATAGTGTGATATCTAGGTGAAAGAGTCTCTATGTGCTGAGAATTAACTGACCTCTGTGACGGGAGGCAGCTAGCAGACGGTCGGTTTAGCCAGTCTGTCTGCTTCCTGACCTGGGCCCCAGTTAGTCAAGAATAAACACTAAGACTATTTGCCATATTTCTAGACAGAAGAGCAGCACCACTTCTTCAGCAGCACTCTTTGCAGCAGACTTCGCTTACGGCCATACCAACCTGGCTATGCCCGATCTCGTCTGATCTCTGAAGCTAAGCAGGTTTGGGCCTGGTTAGTACATGGATGGGAGACTGCCTGGGAATACCAGGTGCTGTAAGCTTTTGGACATTTTTCACTTAGTATATAATAATTTTGCCAAAAAATAGAGTCAATGCCCGATCTCTGAATCTTAGCAGGTTTAGGTCTGGTTAGTACTTTGATGAGAGACTGCCTAGGAATACCAGGTGCTTTAAGCTTTTGGGGTTTCTTTCCTACTTATATAATGTACTGGCAATAAGATTGGCTGGTCTTTAAATAGCCGTCTCTTTGCAGCAGACTTCGCTTACAGCCATACCAACCTGGCTATGCCCAATCTCGTCTGATCTCGGAAGCTAAGCAGGTTTGGGCCTGGTTAGTACTTGGATGGGAGACCGCCTGGGAATACCAGGTGCTGTAAGCTTTTTGGAAATGTTTCACTTAGTATATAATAATTTTGCCAAAAAATAGAGTCAGTGCCGATCTCTGAATATTAGCAGGTTTGGGCCTGGTTAGTACATGGATGGGAGACTGCCTGGGAATACCAGGTGCTGTAAGCTTTTTGGACATTTTTCACTTAGTATATAATAATTTTGCCAAAAAATAGAGTCAATGCCGATCTCTGAATATTTGCAGGTTTGGGCCTGGTTAGTACATGGATGGGAGACTGCCTGGGAATACCAGGTGCTTTAATATTTTTGGAAAATTTCACGAATTATATAATAATCTTTCATAAAAAAAAATAAAAAAAAAGAGTCAATGCCCGATCTCTGAATCTTAGCAGGTTTAGGTCTGGTTAGTACTTTGATGAGAGACTGCCTAGGAATACCAGGTGCTTTAAGCTTTTGGGTTTTCTTTCCTACTTATATAATGTACTGGCGATAAGATTGGCTGTTCTTTAAATAGCCCTCTCTTCAATCAATCAATCAATCAATCACCTTTATTTATATAGTGCTTTAAACAAAATACATTGCGTCAAAGCACTGAACAACATTCATTTGGAAAACAGTGTCTCAATAATGCAAAATGATAGTTAAAGGCAGTTCATCATTGAATTCAGCTATGTCATCTCTGTTCAGTTGAAATAGTGTCTGTTTTTATTTGCAATCAAGTCAATGATATCGCTGTAGATGAAGTGACCCCAACTAAGCAAGCCAGAGGCGACAGCGGCAAGGAACCGAAACTCCATCGGTGACAGAATGGAGAAAAAAACCTTGGGAGAAACCAGGCTCAGTTGGGGGGTCAGTTCTCCTCTGACCAGACGAAAACCAGTAGTTCAATTCCAGGCTGCAGCAAAGTCAGATTGTGCAGAAGAATCATCTGTTTCCTGTGGTATTGTCCTGGTGCTCCTCTGAGACAAGGTCTTTACAGGGGATCTGTATCTGGGGCTCTAGTTGTCCTGGTCTCCGCTGTCTTTCAGGGCAGTAGAGGTCCTTTCTAGGTGCTGATCCACCATCTGGTCTGGATACGTACTGGATCCGGGTGACTGCAGTGACCCTCTGATCTGGACACAGACTGGATCTCGTGGCCACGGTGACCTCGGAACAAGAGAGAAACAGACAAATATTAGCGTAGATGCCATTCTTCTAATGATGTAGAAAGTACGGTGTTATGTGAAGTGTTTCCGGTTCCGGTTTACCTAATTAATGCAGCCTAAAAATCCTTTAACGGATTTGGAT
The DNA here is from genome assembly GCF_023724105.1 of Carassius gibelio. NCBI lineage: Eukaryota > Metazoa > Chordata > Actinopteri > Cypriniformes > Cyprinidae > Carassius > Carassius gibelio. The sequence continues at coordinate 41,848,869 of NC_068417.1, forward strand.
ATTAAAAGCATATTAGTATGTTATGTGTATGCCAGGTTAAAGAGAATTGGGTCTTTAATCTAGATCTAAACTGCAAGAGTGTGTCTGCCTCCCGAACAATGTTAGGTAGGTTATTCCAGAGTTTAGGCGCCAAATAGGAAAAGGATCTGCCGCCCGCAGTTGATTTTGATATTCTAGGTATTATCAAATTGCCTGAGTTTTGAGAACGTAGCGGACGTAGAGGAGTATAATGTAAAAGGAGCTCATTCAAATACCGAGGTGCTAAACCAAGCGTGCAGAACAACCACCCAATAAAGCATTACAATAGTCTAACCTTGAAGTCATAAATGCATGGATTAACATTTCTGCATTTGACATTGAGAGCATAGGCCGTAATTTAGATATATTTTTGAGATGGAAAATTGCAGTTTTAGAAATGCTAGAAACGTGTCTTTCTAAGGAAAGATTGCGATCAAGTAGCACACCTAGGTTCCTAACTGATGACGAAGAATTGACAGAGCAACCATCAAGTCTTAAACAGTGTTCTAGGTTTATACAAGCAGAGTTTTTAGGCCCTATGATTAACACCTCTGTTTTTTCTGAATTTAGCAGTAAGAAATTACTCGTCATCCAATTTTTTATATCGACTATGCATTCCATTAGTTTTTCAAATTGGTGTGTTTCACCAGGCTGCGAGGAAATATAGAGCTGCGTATCATCAGCATAACAGTGAAAGCTAACACCATGTTTCCTGATGATATCTCCCAAGGGTAACATATAAAGCGTGAAGAGTAGCGGCCCTAGTACTGAGCCTTGAGGTACTCCATACTGCACTTGTGATCGATATGATACATCTTCATTCACTGCTACGAACTGATGGCGGTCATATAAGTACGATTTAAACCATGCTAATGCACTTCCACTGATGCCAACAAAGTGTTCAAGTCTATGCAAAAGAATGTTGTGGTCAATTGTGTCAAACGCAGCACTAAGATCCAATAAAACTAATAGAGAGATACACCCACGATCAGATGATAAGAGCAGATCATTTGTAACTCTAAGGAGAGCAGTCTCAGTACTATGATACGGTCTAAATCCTGACTGGAAATCCTCACATATACCATTATTCTCTAATAAGGAATATAATTGTGAGGATACCACCTTTTCTAGTATCTTGGACAGAAAAGGGAGATTCGAGATTGGTCTATAACTAACAAGTTCTCTGGGGTCAAGTTGTGGCTTTTTTATGAGAGGCTTAATAACAGCCAGTTTGAAGGTTTTGGGGACATATCCTAATGACAATGAGGAATTAATAATAGTCAGAAGAGGACCTATGACTTCTGGAAGCACCTCTTTTAAGAGCTTAGATGGTATAGGGTCTAACATACATGTTGTTGGTTTAAATGATTTAACAAGTTTATACAATTCTTCCTCTCCTATAGTAGAGAATGAGTGGAACTGTTCCTCAGGGGGTCTATAGTGCTCTGTCTGATGTGATACGGTAGCTGACGGCTGAATGGTTGCAATTTTATCTCTAATAGTATCGATTTTAGAAGTAAAGTAGTTCATAAAGTCATTACTGTTGTGGTGTTGGGAAATGTCAACACTTGTTGAGGCTTTATTTTTCGTTAATTTAGCCACTGTATTGAATAAATACCTGGGGTTATGTTTGTTTTCTTCTAAAAGAGAAGAAAAGTAATCAGATCTAGCAGGTTTTAATGCTTTTCTATAGGATATGCTACTTTCCCGCCAAGCAATACGAAATACCTCTAGTTTTGTTTTCCTCCAGCTGCGCTCCATTTTTCGGGCTGCTCTCTTTAGGGTGCGAGTATGCTCATTATACCATGGTGTCAAACTGTTTTCCTTAACCTTCCTTAAGCGTAAAGGAGCAACTGTATTTAAAGTGCTAGAAAAGAGAGAGTCCATAGTTTCTGTTACATCATCAAGTTGTTCTGAGGTTTTGGATATGCTAAGGAATTTGGATACATCAGGAAGATAACTTAAAAAGCAGTCTTTTGTGGTAGAAGTGATGGTTCTTCGATACTTGTAACAAGAAGTAGAATTTACAATTTTGGCTATATGAAGTGTTGGGAACTCAGAAACGAAGACCAGGAGACTCTTGGGTAATCTTCAGCAGGATTCTTTATTGAGAACGCTCTGCGTGGCGCTGCAGTCATCAAGAGGTCTAAATTGTCCTTAAGACATTGTAGATTATATACATTCAAGTGGGAGGGATCCATACAGTAGAGGTGGAGACCATTTTAACAAAGCATGCAAATGCAATCAGGAAGATACCAGACACTGGCATCTTCCCAGCCTTGATCTTATCAGCATAACAGTGTTATTTAAATACAGAGGTGCCTGACAGTACACTGATACCTTCACATTATCATAGAGACAAAAGGCACAGCTGTGCCTTGAGCTTCAAGGAAGAACACAAAGACAAAAGGTTAATGTCTCAGACACTTGATTCTCCTGATTTGAGCTTCTTGGATCTCAACTTTATTACCCCAAAAAGTCTACTATTATATTGGAACCTAGATTTAACATTTTCTAAATTTGTAATCCCACAGTCCTCCCGTTGAGAGTTCTAATAACTCTCACAATAAAAATTTAAACATTTAAAAGTTCATTCTTGTAACCTGTGATCGTTACAGGCACATAGCACTTGCTCTGTGTTGATTGTCTGTAGTGACGAATGGCATGTTGACACAGAAACAAACATGCAGCTAGGGTCTGTCTAGTTCTTATGGGTAATAATCTTTTCTGGTCGGAATTATCATTTCCTCGTGATGGGCATGAGTAAGTTGTTGAATAAAACACTTGATACTGTGGGCGCATAGATAGTACACCAGTAGTAAGAACAACAGCAGAATTGCTATTTCCTTGATCCACAGCCAGGGTTTACCTAACAGGTTTCCGAACCATGATGAATTGTCTTCAGTCATCTGGTGTAATTTTGATGAAAGTTCAAGAATGTCTTGTTGAATTTTGTTCAAGTTCTCTGTTGGATCCAGTAAACCGGTGCAGCACTCAGGTCCGATAATGGTACATGCTCCCCCTTGCATTGCAAGAATGTAATCCAAGGCAACTCTGTTCTGTAAGATCATTATCTTGTGTGAAGCGAGAGTGTTTGTGATGTTACCCAAGGCCAAAGCTGTATCATTGGCCAGTTTCTGTACAGAATTCGATAAGCTTCTAACTTGATCCAGGGCTTGCATGACACCATAAGATGGGATCAATGTTCCCAGAGTTCTGGACCACCATGTTTGTGCACAAGTGAGTCCTGGAATGCAGTGATCTTCTGTGTTCGTGGTAGGAGCTGAATCACTTAAACGTGGAATATTTTGTAAGGTGGTGTTGCCTGTTATTAGGACTGTAGTGGATTTCACATTTTCTCTGACTGCAGGTAGGGCATAGACTAAGGTGCACCTTCCATTCAACTTTACTGGTAGCACACTATAGATTGAGGTTCCGCATAACCAAAACATGCCTGTTGGGGGGGAAATCCTGCACCATTGGTTCACATTAAATAGCTTAGGGAATGATCGAGTTTGCCTAATACATACTTCCACATCCTCATTCTTTTGTCGTGTGGATGGTGAAATTTCTGTCTTCAGTGACATTCCCATTTTAATTATGAAACCACATGCAGCACTGGGAATTTTTCCCAAATCTTTAGAGTCTAAGGATAGCTGTTCAACACACCAACTAAATTTCATTGGTAAGAGTAAGTCTGTCATAACAGGTGTGGTTGAGGTCAAATTGCAGGAACTTAAACCTGGAATGCAACATGGTGAGGCTTGAGGAACAGTCACGTTATGACATGTGCTTTGGTTAAAAATTCCATTAGTGACAACACCAAATAGGGTGCAGGTATCACAGTCAGAAATGGGGTGTGCTACCCATGGGATTCCTGCTCCTACAGAAGGTGGATGTGGCATGCAAACGTTCTTTCCAGCAAACAAGGAGTTTCTTGACATATTCATCAGCTCTAAGAATATGTTGTTTCTCGAGTCTATACTTTGTGCGATGTCCATGATGATTACTAGTACGGCAATCTTGATCATGTTGATGGATGACTGAAGTTCCCCTGTATGATTCTCTGCGTTGTGTATTTAATTTATATATATATATATATATATATATATATATATATATATAATTTTTTTTTTTTTTTTTTCGTTACAGTTGGCTCGGTTGTGGGTCTGGTTGTCTTTTAAAAGTGGTGTCGTCATACACAGGTGAGGAGGTCGGTGTGTATGAGCCTCGGGACAGCCATCAAGTGGTATCTGCACAGAGTAAGAAAGAAAACAAACAACGACAGAGCAGCATTTGTTGAAAAAAAAAAACTGTAAACACTAGGGTTGTATCCTCTGGTCGATTTGAGTCTGTTATTGTTGTTCCTTTCTTTCCCTATATCTTTATTACTGCGACACCTAAAGAACAGTGAGGTAAGGATGGACTAGTAGGTGGGGGAATGCCTAAAAGGGAATCTTCACCGCAGGATTGGCCCCCGAAGCCTGTTGCATTCGGTTCTTTCCTGGGCTCCTCACTGGTCCATGTGTCCTATCCTATCCCTGTAGGTGGAGGAACAACTTTACAGTGTGAAACATGAGTCCATGTTTTCCTTCCCTGACAAAACACTGCAGCTGCTGTAATCAACATCACTTGATGTGGTCCGTGCCACTTAGGCTCTAACGGCTTGTTTCTGAATGACTTTATCATGACCCACTGACCTGGGATGATTGTGTGCCCCCCTTCTGGTGGAGTCTGCCAACATAACTCAACTCTCTCTCTGGCACTCTGTACTGCCTTTGTGAGGTTTTCACAGTAAGTGATCAGGGCATCTGAGGCTATGTGTACATCAGCATTTCTAAGATCAATCACACCTGGCATCTGCATTGGGCGTCCTGTAATAATCTCATGAGGGCTCAGTCCTACTGATCTGTTAGGTGACGCTCTTATACTACACAATACCGCTGGCAGTGCCTCGACCCATTGTACTCCTTCCTGGTGCATTTTGCTTAGCCTGGTTTTTATAGTTCTGTTTGCTCGTTCAACTTGTCCTGATGCTTGTGGCCTATAGGGGCAGTGAAGATTCCACTTAATTTTCAACATTTTAGACACTTCCTTGACTACCTGTCCTGTGAAGTGTGTACCTTGATCTGAGTCAATGCAATCTGGTAATCCCCATCTGGGAATGAAATCAGTGACTAGACATTTAGCAGTATGTGCAGCTGTAGCACGCCCTGTTGGATAAGCTTCTAGCCATCTAGAGAACTTATCCAATACTACTAAAACATCAGTTTTTCCCTTACAAGGAGGCAATGATATGTAATCAACTTGCAGGTGACGAAATGGTCCTGGTGGAGCTGGAGTATGTGTTGCTGCTGTAGCTGCTGCTGGCACATCATTATTTTTTTGACATGTAACACATCTCTTGACTGTTTCGGTTGCTACATTTCTGAATTTTGGATTCCACCATTGATTTGTGAACCTGTGATTCATTGTTGCTGGACCACTGTGACCCAAATTGTGTATTTGTTGAGCCAAATATGGCAGCAGTGATTCAGGAGCAACATACTTCCCCTCTTTGGTCCAGCATCCAGATGAATCTACTGTGGCCCCTTTGTCTAACCATGTCCATGCTTCATATAGAGGAGCGTCTTTGTACAGATCAATAATTGATTTAGGAGGCAGAATTGTCTTCTGTGCTATACTATCTGAACACACTTGTACAGTTACATAGGAACAAGCCTGTTTAGCAGCTACATCAGCAAGAGCATTACCTTTAGCTTCTGCAGTGTTAGTTGTGAGATGTGCTTTCACTTTGATCACCGCTAATTTCTTTGGAAGTTTCATGGAAAACAATAAATCTTTTACTAATCCAGCATGCTTAATGGGGGATCCAGCAGAAGTTAGAAACGGTCTAGCTTGCCAAATGACACCAAAATCATGAACCACCCCAAAAGCATATCTGGAATCAGTGTAAATATTTGCAATCGATCCTGAAGCTAGCGTGCATGCTCTAGTTAAGGCTACTAGTTCTGCAGCTTGAGCTGAAAAATGATCTGGAAGACGGCCTGAAGCTACAACTTCAGTGGTGGAAGTTACTGCATAACCTGCTCGTCTGTTTCCCTCAATGACTTGAGCTGAACCATCAACAAACAACTCCAATTCTGCATTCTCTATGGGAGTTTCTTTTATGTCACTTATAGCTTCGTATGTAAGCGTAACACAATCGTGAGTTATTTCACCCTCATCCTCTAACAAAACTTCAGTCATTGCAGACATCATACATGAGGATGGGTTTGTTACTGGTGCACGTTGTAAAACAATGTTCGGGGCTGTGAGGGTCGTTAACCAATTTCCCCAACGAGAGGAGGTGACAGAAGTGACTTTTGCTTGATTCATTAGTGCGGACACTGCATGAGGACATCTTACATTTATAGTCTGTCCTAGCACCATTCCTGTTGAAGCCTGAAGAGCTAGATGAACTGCCTGCACTGCTCTAAGACATGGGCCCATGCCTTGAGCAACTATGTCAAGTTTACATGAATAGTAATGAATTGGGCGTAAACTGCCCCCATGATCTTGCATTAAACATGCAGTCATAAAGCCTAAGTGTTCATGTACATAAAACACAAAGGGTTTATTAGATTGTGCAATTCCTAATGCTGGTGCTTGACATAGTGCTTTCTTTAAATCATTGAAAGCTTTGAGGTGAATTTCTTCCATACAAACAGTATCAGAATCTTTAACCTGGCCTTTCAACAAGTCATAGAGAGGCTGAGCAATTGAGGCATATTCTTCAATCCAAGGTCTACAGTAACCTGCTGTTCCTAAAAATGATCTGAGTGTTTTAATGGTTGTAGGTGGAGGTATGGCTTTGACTGAAGCGGCTCGATCCTGTGTAATAGATCTATTTCCTGCACCAATTGTTTGACCCAGAAATGTGACTTGATTTTTAGCAATTTGAGCTTTGTGAAAGCTGCATTTGTGTCCTCTTTTCTGCAAATAGTCCAACAATGCTGCCAATTCAGTTTGATGTACCTCGTGATCTGTAGAGGCTACCAAAATATCATCGACATATTGAATCATAGTGGACTGTTTTACTGGACATTCTGGGTCACACAAATCACGTCTGACAGCCTGATGGTATAAAGTTGGGGAATTCTGAAATCCCTGGGGCAAACGTGTCCACTGATATTGTTCATAGTCAACTGTAAAAGCTAACCATGTCTGGCTGTCAGAGTGCAAGGGTACAGAAAAGAATCCATTAGACATATCAATTACAGAAAAAAAACCTTACAATCTAATGGTAAGCCATTACAAATTGTAGATGGATCTGCCACTAGGGGGGTGATTTTATCAATATGTTTATTGGCTACTCTGTAGTCTATGGTGAGTCTCCATGTCCCATTAGATTTCTTGATGGGCCATATGGGTGAGTTACAGGGACTGTTTGTTTTAACTAGCACTCCTTGCTTCAGCAATTTTTCCACAATAGGTTTTATCCCCTGTATAGCTTCCTTACTGATAGGATATTGTTTGGTAACAGGAGGTGGAGTTCCTGTCAATTTGACTGGTTCTACACCTGTCAAAAACCCACAATCATCTTTGTCTTTAGCCCAAATTGGATGATTCTGTAAGAAAGCGTACTCAGGAGTTATTACATTATTGGTAGAAACTTGTGCTGAGGAAATTTTAATGCTAGCTGATTCTGAGGACATGTCTAAAGTCAGGTGTACTTGTCTGAGTAGATCCATGCCTAGAATTGCACCTGTATTTAATGGAGCACATAGCAATTTTGTAGTCAGAGTCTTTGGGCCTAATTGTACATCTATGGACGGGGTTTCATACAAAACAGAATCTTCACCTATTACACCGGTTAAACAAAGTTTAGTTTTCTTGTATGGGATGTTTAAGCCTTCAGCCAATTTTATAGGAATTACTGTAATTTCTGCACCTGTATCAAGCAAAAAGTCAATCTCTTTCTCTTGTATGCTACCTTTCACAAAAATTTGTTTGTCATTGTGATGTATTACAGGGTAAAGGTAGCTACTCACAGCCCCAACAATTAGTTTTTTTCCTGTTCTTTTTGTGCTTTTAGAAGAACCTGAGCGAGCTGTCCTAAAGTTTCTGTGGTCATTGTAGGACTAACTTCAGGATTGTAGGCGGGCTGAGAAGGAGCAGAATTATGCATAACATTTCTTCTACTATCTTTCAACTTCTTTCTACACTCTTTCTCCCAGTGACCTGATCTTTCACAGTAATTGCATTTGCCTTCTCTTTTGGGCCATCTATGGTCATGTTTCCTTGTGCTAAATGTAGCTGCTGCTGCTACTCTCACTTTTGTCTTAACATCCGCATCTCTTTCCCATGTAGCTAAACTGTCTAGATTATTTCTGAGAGTTTTGTTAGACCAAGTGATATCTAGGAATGGCAAGGCTTTTCGGTACTCCACTACAAGGCCATCTGACCAGATGCGTACTAATGGTCCTTTGTCATCTAGAACACTTTCAGGATCATCAGCAATTCCACTGTAAGTTACTGCTGACTGACAAAATCTTTCAGTGTATTCACTCACAGTTTCTTCTTTCCTCTGCACACAGTTAGTGATTCTAGACCAGTCTATTTTGGGTCCTATAATATTTTTTTGAATTTTCAAAACACCTTCCCTCAAATCACCTTTACTGACATGTTTTAATTCAGAAGTAACAGCAGACTCAAAAGTGTTGAATTCAGATTCAGTTAGAATTTGTGACATCAGCTGTGTGACTTCTGCTAACGACATGTCGTAGAGACGCATTTTGCTGATTAATGCTCTTCTAAATTCAGAAAAATTTGTGCGTGCTGAGGGTAAGCTCTGGGAGAGTCTCTCTATATCTTTAGGTCCTAGAACTTTGGTAACAGTTTGTACCTGGACAACAGAGGGGTTCGGAGTAACACTTTCAGTTCCCTCAATTCCCTGAGATCTCCTCCTAGCACCACATACCTTTACAGAATCTACAGGCACATCAGTTACTGACTGGATGGCTACATCTGTTTCAAAGAAAGTTTGTAAATCAGGATAAATGCTATCAGTCTGACTAACTTCTTCCACATCAGTTTTTGCTGCAGCTTTGTTGCGATTCAGTTTCTTAGTCAAAGAGGATACTCTGGCTCTGAGCTCTTTGTTCTGTTCCTCTAGTTCTGAGGTACGCTGAGACTGTTGCGTAGCTAGCGCTAAACCAAATTCTCTGTGGCAGCAGATAATGCCTTTCAAATTGTTCTTGCGAATACATGCTCCTAGTACCTTTTTACACTCATCTACAGACCAAGTTTTGTCTGGATGGATATCATATTTCTGAGTTAGTTCTTGTCTAACTTTCTCAGTGACTATTAGGTTCATTTGCACACCTAACAGTGATTTGAATTTGCTATCCGACCACAAAGGAGTCGCGAGACCACCTTTTTCAGTTGTGGGGATCAATCGAGCATTCTTTCTAAACATCTTGTGATGTCTTTCTGACACAAAAGGACACTTCTAACACTTCCCTGACAAGCAGAGGATAAAAACACACTTTTAGCACTTATGTGATGCTAATCTTCCCTGCTTAACAGAGGATTATTTTCATCTATAAAATATAATTTTTATAGGGTAACTTAACACAAACTTTTAGCACTTTATGCTAAACTTCCCTGCCAGACACAGAGGGTAGCAAAATATTAGCATGTGATGCTAATCTTCCCTGGCTAAACAGAGGATTATTTTCATCTCTAAAGTATCCTTTTTAGAGGGTCACTTAGTTAACCAAACCCTACAGCTGTCTGTTAACTCTTCTCTGACGGCGCAGAGGCTAACAAATTTGTTCTGGTCTTAAAGGTTCTTTTGGATAGAGGTACACTCACCAACCATTGGTTGTAAAGAAAGATTCAGTCTGGAATGAAGTCTGATCTTTGTTGAGGTTGCAGTTTCAATCTGGATTCAGGTGAGAAGCTCTATCCGGGTCACGGCGCCAAAAACTGTTGGGAACTCAGAAACGAAGACCAGGAGACTCTTGGGTAATCTTCAGCAGGATTCTTTATTGAGAACGCTCTGCGTGGCGCTGCAGTCATCAAGAGGTCTAAATTGTCCTTAAGACATTGTAGATTATATACATTCAAGTGGGAGGGATCCATACAGTAGAGGTGGAGACCATTTTAACAAAGCATGCAAATGCAATCAGGAAGATACCAGACACTGGCATCTTCCCAGCCTTGATCTTATCAGCATAACAGTGTTATTTAAATACAGAGGTGCCTGACAGTACACTGATACCTTCACATTATCATAGAGACAAAAGGCACAGCTGTGCCTTGAGCTTCAAGGAAGAACACAAAGACAAAAGGTTAATGTCTCAGACACTTGATTCTCCTGATTTGAGCTTCTTGGATCTCAACTTTATTACCCCAAAAAGTCTACTATTATATTGGAACCTAGATTTAACATTTTCTAAATTTGTAATCCCACAGAAGTTTACACAGAACTAAATAATGATCTGAGATATCATCACTTGGCTGAATAATTTCAACACTATCAACATCAATTCCATGTGACAGTATTAAATCTAGAGTATGATTTCGACAATGAGTAGGTCCTTAAACATGTTGTCTAACACCAATAGAGTTCAGAATGTCTATAAATGCTGATCCCAATGCGTCTTTTTCATTATCGACATGGATATTAAAATCACCAACTATTAAGACTTTATCTGCAGCCAGAACTAACTTGGATGTAAAATCACCAAACTCTTTAATAAAGTCTGTATGGTGCCCTGGTGGCCTGTATACAGTAGCCAGTACAAACATAACAGGGGATTTATCATTAACATTGGTTTCTCTGGATAATGTTGTATGAAGCACCATTACTTCAAACGAGTTATACTTGAAGCCTGCCCTCTGAGAAATCCTAAAAACGTTGTTATAAATTGAAGCAACTCCTCCCCCTTTGCCTTTTAAACGTGGCTCATGTTTATAACAGTAATCTTGGGGGGTGGACTCATTTAAAAAAAATGTAATCATCAGGTTTTAGCCAAGTTTCTGTCAAACAGAGCACATCTATATTATGATCAGTTATCATATTATTTACAAAAAGTGTTTTCGTAGAAATGGATCTGATATTCAATAAGCCAATCTTTATCATTTGTTTATCCATATTGCATTTGTTTTTTATTTGTTGAACCTCAATTAAATTATTAACCTTAACTTGGTTTGGACATTTTTTGTATTTTCTAGTTCGGGGAACAGACACAGTCTCTATAGTGTGATATCTAGGTGAAAAAGTCTCTATGTGCTGAGAATTAACTGACCTCTGTGACGGGAGGCAGCTAGCAGACGGTCGGTTTAGCCAGTCTGTCTGCTTCCTGACCTGGGCCCCAGTTAGTCAAGTATAAACACTAAGACTATTTGCCATATTTCTAGACAGAAGAGCAGCACCACTTCTTCAGCAGCACTCTTTGCAGCAGACTTCGCTTACGGCCATACCAACCTGGCTATGCCCGATCTCATCTGATCTCGGAAGCTAAGCAGGTTTGGGCCTGGTTAGTACTTGGATGGGAGACCGCCTGGGAATACCAGGTGCTGTAAGCTTTTTGGACATTTTTCACTTAGTATATAATAATTTTGCCAAAAAATAGTCAATCCCCGATCTCTGAATCTTAGCAGGTTTAGGTCTGGTTAGTACATGGATGGGAGACTGCCTGGGAATACCAGGTGCTGTAAGCTTTTTGGAAAATTTCACGAATTATATAATAATCTTTCATTAAAAAAAAAAAAAAAAAGAGTCAATGCCCGATCTCTGAATCTTAGCAGGTTTAGGTCTGGTTAGTACTCTGATGAGTGACTGCCTAGGAATACCAGGTGCTTTAAGCTTTTGGGTTTTCTTTCCTACTTATATAATGTACTGGCGATAAGATTGGCTGGTCTTTAAATAGCCCTCTCTTTGCAGCAGACTTCGCTTACGGCCATACCAACCTGGCTATGCCCGATCTCGTCTGATCTCGGAAGCTAAGCAGGTTTGGGCCTGGTTAGTACTTGGATGGGAGACCGCCTGGGAATACCAGGTGCTGTAAGCTTTTTGGACATTTTTCACTTAGTATAAAATAATTTTGCCAAAAAATAGAGTCAATGCCTGATCTCTGAATATTAGCAGGTTTGGGCCTGCTTAGTACATGGATGGGAGACTGCCTGGGAATACCAGGTGCTTTAATCTTTTTGGAAAATTTCACGAATTATATAATAATCTTTCATAAAAAAAAAAAAAAAGAGTCAATGCCCGATCTCTGAATCGTAGCAGGTTTAGGTCTTGTTAGTACTTTTATGAGAGACTGCCTAGGAATACCAGGTGCTTTAAGCTTTTGGGTTTTCTTTCCTACTTATATAATGTACTGGCGATAAGATTGGCTGTTCTTTAAATAGCCCTCTCTTTGCAGCAGACTTCGCTTACGGCCATACCAATCTGGCTATGCCCGATCTTGTCTGATCTCGGAAGCTAAGCAGGTTTGGGCCTGGTTAGTACTTGGATGGGAGACCGCCTGGGAATACCAGGTGCTGTAAGCATTTTGGAAATTTTTCACTTAGTATATAATAATTTTGCCAAAAAATAGAGTCAATGCCGATCTCTGAATATTAGCAGGTTTGGGCCTGGTTAGTACATGGATGGGAGACTGCCTGGGAATACCAGGTGCTGTAAGCTTTTTGGACATTTTTCACTTAGTATATAATAATTTTGCCAAAAAATAGAGTCAATGCCGATCTCTGAATATTTGCAGGTTTGGGCCTGGTTAGTACATGGATGGGAGACTGCCTGGGAATACCAGGTGCTTTAATCTTTTTGGAAAATTTCACGAATTATATAATAATCTTTCATAAAAAAAAAAAAAAAAAAAGAGTCAATGCCCGATCTCTGAATCTTAGCAGGTTTAGGTCTGGTTAGTACTTTTATGAGAGACTGCCTAGGAATACCAGGTGCTTTAAGCTTTTGGGGTTTCTTTCCTACTTATATAATGTAATGGCAATAAGATTGGCTGGTCTTTAAATAGCCCTCTCTTTGCAGCAGACTTCGCTTACGGCCATACCAACCTGGCTATGCCCGATCTCGTCTGATCTCGGAAGCTAAGCAGGTTTGGGCCTGGTTAGTACTTGGATGGGAGACCGCCTGGGAATACCAGGTGCTGTAAGCTTTTTGGACATTTTTCACTTAGTATATAATAATTTTGCCAAAAAATAGAGTCAATGCCCGATCTCTGAATATTTGCAGGTTTGGGCCTGGTTAGTACATGGATGGGAGACTGCCTGGGAATACCAGGTGCTTTAATCTTTTTGGAAAATTTCACGAATTATATAATAATCTTTCATTAAAAAAAAAAAAAGAGTCAATGCCCGATATCTGAATCTTAGCAGGTTTAGGTCTGGTTAGTACTTTTATGAGAGACTGCCTAGGAATACCAGGTGCTTTAAGCTTTTGGGTTTTCTTTCCTACTTATATAATGTACTGGCGATAAGATTGGCTGGTCTTTAAATAGCCCTCTCTTTGCAGCAGACTTCGCTTACGGCCATACCAACCTGGCTATGCCCGATCTCGTCTGATCTCGGAAGCTAAGCAGGTTTGGGCCTGGTTAGTACTTGGATGGGAGACCGCCTGGGAATACCAGGTGCTGTAAGCTTTTTGGACATTTTTCACTTAGTATATAATAATTTTGCCAAAAAATAGAGTCAATGCCGATCTCTGAATATTAGCAGGTTTGGGCCTGGTTAGTACATGGATGGGAGACTGCCTGGGAATACCAGGTGCTGTAAGCTTTTTGGACATTTTTCACTTAGTATATAATAATTTTGCCAAAAAATAGAGTCAATGCCGATCTCTGAATATTTGCAGGTTTGGGCCTGGTTAGTACATGGATGGGAGACTGCCTGGGAATACCAGGTGCTTTAATCTTTTTGGAAAATTTCACGAATTATATAATAATCTTTCATTAAAAAAAAAAAAAAAAAGAGTCAATGCCCGATCTCTGAATCTTAGCAGGTTTAGGTCTGGTTAGTACTTTTATGAGAGACTGCCTAGGAATACCAGGTGCTTTAAGCTTTTGGGTTTTCTTTCCTACTTATATAATGTACTGGCGATAAGATTGGCTGTTCTTTAAATAGCCCTCTCTTCAATCAATCAATCACCTTTATTTATATAGTGCTTTAAACAAAATACATTGCGTCAAAGCACTGAACAACATTCATTTGGAAAACAGTGTCTCAATAATGCAAAATGATAGTTAAAGGCAGTTCATCATTGAATTCAGCTATGTCATCTCTGTTCAGTTGAAATAGTGTTTGTTTTTATCTGCAATCAAGTCAATGATATCGCTGTAGATGAAGTGACCCCAACTAAGCAAGCCAGAGGCGACAGCAGCAAGGAACCGAAACTCCATCGGTGACAGAATGGAGAAAAAAACCTTGGGAGAAACCAGGCTCAGTTGGGGGGTCAGTTCTCCTCTGACCAGACGAAAACCAGTAGTTCAATTCCAGGCTGCAGCAAAGTCAGATTGTGCAGAAGAATCATCTGTTTCCTGTGGTCTTGTCCTGGTGCTCCTCTGAGACAAGGTCTTTACAGGGGATCTGTATCTGGGGCTCTAGTTGTCCTGGTCTCCGCTGTCTTTCAGGGCAGTAGAGGTCCTTTCTAGGTGCTGATCCACCATCTGGTCTGGATACGTACTGGATCCGGGTGACTGCAGTGACCCTCTGATCTGGACACAGACTGGATCTCGTGGCCACGGTGACCTCGGAACAAGAGAGAAACAGACAAATATTAGCGTAGATGCCATTCTTCTAATGATGTAGAAAGTACGGTGTTATGTGAAGTGTTTCCGGTTCCGGTTTACCTAATTAATGCAGCCTAAAAATCCTTTAACAGATTTGGATATTAAAAGCATATTAGTATGTTATGTGTATGCCAGGTTAAAGAGATGGGTCTTTAATCTAGATTTAAACTGCAAGAGTGTGTCTGCCTCCCGAACAATGTTAGGTAGGTTATTCCAGAGTTTAGGCGCCAAATAGGAAAAGGATCTGCCGCCCGCAGTTGATTTTGATATTCTAGGTATTATCAAATTGCCTGAGTTTTGAGAACGTAGCGGACGGAGAGGAGTATGATGTAAAAGGAGCTCATTCAAATACTGAGGTGCTAAACCATTCAGGGCTTTATAAGTAATAAGCAATATTTTAAAATCTATACGATGTTTGATAGGGAGCCAGTGCAGTGTGGACAGGACCGGGCTAATATGGTCATACTTCCTGGTTCTAGTAAGAACTCTTGCTGCTGCATTTTGGACTAGCTGTAGTTTGTTTACCAAGCGTGCAGAACAACCACCCAATGAACCATTACAATAGTCTAACCTTGAAGTCATAAATGCATGGATTAAAATTTCTGCATTTGACATTGAGAGCATAGGCCGTAATTTAGATATATTTTTTAAATGGAAAAATGCAGTTTTACAAATGCTAGAAACGTGTCTTTCTAAGGAAAGATTGCGATCAAGTAGCACACCTAGGTTCCTAACTGATGACGAAGAATTGACAGAGCAACCATCAAGTCTTAGACAGTGTTCTAGGTTATTACAAGCAGAGTTTTTAGGCCCTATGATTAACACCTCTGTTTTTTCTGAATTTAGCAGTAAGAAATTACTCGTCATCCAATTTTTTATATCGACTATGCATTCCATTAGTTTTTCAAATTGGTGTGTTTCACCAGGCTGCGAGGAAATATAGAGCTGCGTATCATCAGCATAACAGTGAAAGCTAACACCATGTTTCCTGATGATATCTCCCAAGGATAACATATAAAGCGTGAAGAGCAGCGGCCCTAGTACTGAGCCTTGAGGTACTCCATACTGCACTTGTGATCGATATGATACATCTTCATTCACTGCTACGAACTGATGGCGGTCATATAAGTACGATTTAAACCATGCTAATGCACTTCCACTGATGCCAACAAAGTGTTCAAGTCTGTGCAAAAGAATATTGTGGTCAATTGTGTCAAACGCAGCACTAAGATCCAATAAAACTAATAGAGAGATACACCCACGATCAGATGATAAGAGCAGATCATTTGTAACTCTAAGGAGAGCAGTCTCAGTACTATGATACGGTCTAAATCCTGACTGGAAATCCTCACATATACCATTATTCTCTAAGAAGGAATATAATTGTGAGGATACCACCTTTTCTAGTATCTTGGACAGAAAAGGGAGATTCGAGATTGGTCTATAACTAACAAGTTCTCTGGGGTCAAGTTGTGGCTTTTTTATGAGAGGCTTAATAACAGCCAGTTTGAAGGTTTTGGGGACATATCCTAATGACAATGAGGAATTAATAATAGTCAGAAGAGGACCTATGACTTCTGGAAGCACCTCTTTTAAGAGCTTAGATGGTATAGGGTCTAACATACATGTTGTTGGTTTAAATGATTTAACAAGTTTATACAATTCTTCCTCTCCTATAGTAGAGAATGAGTGGAACTGTTCCTCAGGGGGTCTATAGTGCACTGTCTGATGTGATACGGTAGCTGACGGCTGAATGGTTGCAATTTTATCTCTAATAGTATCGATTTTAGAAGTAAAGTAGTTCATAAAGTCATTACTGTTGTGGTGTTGGGAAATGTCAACACTTGTTGAGGCTTTATTTTTCGTTAATTTAGCCACTGTATTGAATAAATACCTGGGGTTATGTTTGTTTTCTTCTAAAAGAGAAGAAAAGTAATCAGATCTAGCAGGTTTTAATGCTTTTCTATAGGATATGCTACTTTCCCGCCAAGCAATACGAAATACCTCTAGTTTTGTTTTCCTCCAGCTGCGCTCCATTTTTCGGGCTGCTCTCTTTAGGGTGCGAGTATGCTCATTATACCATGGTGTCAAACTGTTTTCCTTAACCTTCCTTAAGCGTAAAGGAGCAACTGTATTTAAAGTGCTAGAAAAGAGAGAGTCCATAGTTTCTGTTACATCATCAAGTTGTTCTGAGGTTTTGGATATGCTAAGGAATTTGGATACATCAGGAAGATAACTTAAAAAGCAGTCTTTTGTGGTAGAAGTGATGGTTCTTCGATACTTGTAACAAGAAGTAGAATTTACAATTTTGGCTATATGAAGTTTACACAGAACTAAATAATGATCTGAGATATCATCACTTGGCTGAATAATTTCAACACTATCAACATCAATTCCATGTGACAGTATTAAATCTAGAGTATGATTTCGACAATGAGTAGGTCCTGAAACATGTTGTCTAACACCAATAGAGTTCAGAATGTCTATAAATGCTGATCCCAATGCGTCTTTTTCATTATCGACATGGATATTAAAATCACCAACTATTAAGACTTTATCTGCAGCCAGAACTAACTCGGATGTAAAATCACCAAACTCTTTAATAAAGTCTGTATGGTGCCCTGGTGGCCTGTATACAGTAGCCAGTACAAACATAACAGGGGATTTATCATTAACATTGGTTTCTCTGGATAATGTTATATGAAGCACCATTACTTCAAACGAGTTATACTTGAAGCCTGCCCTCTGAGAAATCCTAAAAACGTTGTTATAAATTGAAACAACTCCTCCCCCTTTGCCTTTTAAACGCGGCTCATGTTTATAACAGTAATCTTGGGGGGTGGACTCATTTAAAATAATGTAATCATCAGGTTTTAGCCAAGTTTCTGTCAAACAGAGCACATCTATATTATGATCAGTTATCATATTATTTACAAAAAGTGTTTTCGTAGAAATGGATCTGATATTCAATAAGCCAATCTTTATCATTTGTTTATCCATATTGCATTTGTTTTTTATTTGTTGAACCTCAATTAAATTGTTAACCTTAACTTGGTTTGGACATTTTTTGTATTTTCTAGTTCGGGGAACAGACACAGTCTCTATAGTGTGATATCTAGGTGAAAGAGTCTCTATGTGCTGAGAATTAACTGACCTCGAAAGATGAGTCTTCAGACGTTTCTTGAAAATTAGTAAAGACTCAGCTGTACGAATTGGGATTGGGAGGTCATTCCACCAGCTGGGCACAGTCCAGGAAAAGGTCCGTGAGAGTGATTTTGAATTTCTTTGGGATGGCACCACAAGGCGTTGTTCACTTGCAGAGCGCAAACTTCTGGAGGGCACATAGGATTTAACCAGTGAGTTTAGGTAAGTTGGTGCCGTGCCAGTGGTCGTCTTGTAGGCAAGCATCAGTACCTTGAATTTGATGCGAGCGGCTACTGGTAGCCAGTGTAACCTGATGAGGAGAGGAGTAACATGAGCTTTTTTTGGCTCATTGAAGACAACCCTCGCTGCTGCATTCTGGATCATTTGCAGAGGCTTGACAGTACATGTAGGAAGGCCCGCCAGGAGAGCATTACAATAGTCCAGTCTGGAGAGAACAAGAGCTTGGACAAGAAGTTGGGTTGCTTGCTCTGACAGGAAGGGTCTGATCTTCCTAATGTTGTATAAGGCAAACCTGCAGGACCGGGTCGTTGTAGCAATGTGGTCAGTGAAGCTTAATTGATGATCCATCACAACACCTAGGTTTCTGGCTGTCTTCGAAGGAGTTATGGTTGACGAGCCCAGCTGTATAGAGAAGTTGTGATGAATCAATGGGTTAGCTGGAATCACCAGTAGTTTAGTCTTTGTAAGGTTAAGCTGAAGGTGATGGTCATTCATCCAGCTAGAAATGTCACTCAGACAGGCTGAAATGCGAGCAGCTACCGTCGGGTCATCTGGCTGGAATGAGAAGTAGAGTTGGGTGTCATCAGCATAGCAGTGATAAGAAAAGCCATGCTTCTGAATGACAGATCCTAAAGATGTCATGTAGATGGAGAAGAGAAGTGGTCCAAGTACTGAGCCTTGAGGAACCCCAGTAGCAAGGTGGTGTGACTTTGAAACATCACCCCTCCAAGACACACTGAAGGATCTGTCAGAGAGGTAGGACTTAACCCACAGGAGAGCAGTTCCAGAGATGCCCATCTTTCTGAGGGTGGACAAGAGAATCTGGTGATTAACAGTGTCAAAAGCAGCAGACAGGTCCAGCAAGATGAGTACCGAGGATTTTGAAGCTGCTCTTGCTAGTCGCAGGGCTTCAGTAACCGAGAGCAGAGCAGTCTCAGTTGAGTGGCCACTTTTGAAGCCAGATTGGTTGCTGTCCAGGAGGTTGTTCTGTCCAAGGAACATAGAAAGCTGGTTGAACACAGCTCGCTCAAGTGTCTTTGCAATGAATGGAAGAAGGGATACCGGTCTGTAGTTTTCAAGAAGCGCTGGATTTAGAGATGGTTTCTTGAGCAGTGGGCTTACCCGAGCCTGCTTGAATGCTAAGGGAAATGTTCCAGAGTGAAGAGAGGAGTTGATAATGTGAGTAAGTGAAGGTATGACTGAAGAAGAGATCGCTTGAAGGAGGTGAGTGGGGATTGGATCAAGTGGACAAGTAGTAGGATGATTGGACAGGGGAATTTTGGAGACGTCCATCTCTGAGAGTGGGGAGAAGGAGGATAAAGTGTGTGCATCCGTCATTGTGACGTTGTCCTCGGTCTGCGGTGTGGAGAATTGGTCACTGATGGATCTTGTCTTATTTGTGAAGAAAGCTGCAAAGTCGTCCGCTGTAAGAGTCGATGGAGGAGGCGGAGGCGGCGGATTAAGAAGAGAAGAGAAAGTCTTGAAGAGTGTCCGAGCATCACTGCAGCTGTTAATTTTGTTGTGGTAGTAGGATGTTTTAGCTGTGAAGACATTTGCAGAGAAGGAAGAGAGGAGAGATTGATACACACTGAGGTCCGTAGAGTTTTTTGATTTCTGCCATTTCCTCTCTGCAGCCCTTAGTTTAGAGCGATGTTCACGGAGAACCTCGGACAGCCAGGGGGCAGATGGGGCAGTGCGTGCTGGTCTAGACAACAGTGGGCAAAAGTTGTCCAAGCAAGATGTTAAAGTGGAGCAAAGAGTGTCCGTAGCACTGTTCGTGTCCAGAGCAGAAAACTGAGAGAGTGGTGGAAGAGAGGATGAAACCACAGCAGATAGGCTAGATGGAGAGAGTGAGCGTAGGTTCCGTCGAAAGGTGACCTGCGTTGGAGTGTGTGCCACTTCAGGAGTAAGTGCTAGGTTAGCAGTAATGAGGAAGTGATCAGAGGTGTGCAGTGGAGCAACTGAAGAGGTGTCCACAGAGCAACAGCGCGTGTAGATGAGGTCCAGTTGGTTGCCTGATTTGTGAGTTGCTGTAGTAGACACTAGCTTGAGATCAAATGAGGTGAGCAGAGTTTTGAAGTCAGCAGCCTGGGGTTTATCTAGGTGGATGTTGAAGTCACCATAGCACTAAGACTATTTGCCATATTTCTAGACAGAAGAGCAGCACCACTTCTTCAGCAGCACTCTTTGCAGCAGACTTTGCTTACGGCCATACCAACCTGGCTATGCCCGATCTCGTCTGATCTCGGAAGCTAAGCAGGTTTGGGCCTGGTTAGTACTTGGATGGGAGACCGCCTGGGAATACCAGGTGCTGTAAGCTTTTGGGGTTTTCTTTCCTACTTATATAATGTACTGGCAATAAGATTGGCTGATCTTTAAATAGCCCTCTCTTTGCAGCAGACTTCGCTTACGGCCATACCAACCTGGCTATGACCGATCTCGTCTGATCTCGGAAGCTAAGCAGGTTTGGGCCTGGTTAGTACTTGGATGGGAGACCGCCTGGGAATACCAGGTGCTGTAAGCTTTTTGGACATTTTTCACTTAGTATATAATAATTTTGCCAAAAAATAGAGTCAATGCCCGATCTCTGAATATTAGCAGGTTTGGGCCTGGTTAGTACATGGATGGGAGACTGCCTGGGAATACCAGGTGCTGTAAGCTTTTGGACATTTTTCACTTAGTATATAATAATTTTGCCAAAAAATAGAGTCAATGCCCGATCTCTGAATCTTAGCAGGTTTAGGTCTGGTTAGTACTTTGATGAGAGACTGCCTAGGAATACCAGGTGCTTTAAGCTTTTGGGTTTTCTTTCCTACTTATATAATGTACTGGCAATAAGATTGGCTGGTCTTTAAATAGCCCTCTCTTTGCAGCAGACTTCGCTTACGGCCATACCAACCTGGCTATGCCCGATCTCGTCTGATCTAGGAAGCTAAGCAGGTTTGGGCCTGGTTAGTACTTGGATGGGAGACCGCCTGGGAATACCAGGTGCTGTAAGCTTTTTGGACATTTTTCACTTAGTTTATAATAATTTTGCCAAAAAATAGAGTCAATGCCCGATCTCTGAATATTAGCAGGTTTGGGCCTGGTTAGTACATGGATGGGAGACTGCCTGGGAATACCAGGTGCTTTAATCTTTTTGGAAAATTTCACGAATTATATAATAATCTTTCATTAAAAAAAAAAAAAAGAGTCAATGCCCGATCTCTGAATCTTAGCAGGTTTAGGTCTGGTTAGTACTTTTATGAGAGACTGCCTAGGAATACCAGGTGCTTTAAGCTTTTGGGGTTTCTTTCCTACTTATATAATGTACTGGCAATAAGATTGGCTGGTCTTTAAATAGCCCTCTCTTTGCAGCAGACTTCGCTTACGGCCATACCAACCTGGCTATGACCGATCTCGTCTGATCTCGGAAGCTAAGCAGGTTTGGGCCTGGTTAGTACTTGGATGGGAGACCGCCTGGGAATACCAGGTGCTGTAAGCTTTTTGGACATTTTTCACTTAGTATATAATAATTTTGCCAAAAAATAGTCAATGCCCGATCTCTGAATATTAGCAGGTTTGGGCCTGGTTAGTACATGGATGGGAGACTGCCTGGGAATACCAGGTGCTGTAAGCTTTTTGGACATTTTTCACTTAGTATATAATAATTTTGCCAAAAAATAGAGTCAATGCCCGATCTCTGAATATGTGCAGGTTTGGGCCTGGTTAGTACATGGATGGGAGACTGCCTGGGAATACCAGGTGCTTTAATCTTTTTGGAAAATTTCACGAATTATATAATAATCTTTCATTAAAAAAAAAAAAAAAAAAAGAGTCAATGCCCGATCTCTGAATCTTAGCAGGTTTAGGTCTGGTTAGTACTTTTATGAGAGACTGCCTAGGAATACCAGGTGCTTTAAGCTTTTGGGGTTTCTTTCCTACTTATATAATGTACTGGCGATAAGATTGGCTGTTCTTTAAATAGCCCTCTCTTCAATCAATCAATCACCTTTATTTATATAGTGCTTTAAACAAAATACATTGCGTCAAAGCACTGAACAACATTCATTTGGAAAACAGTGTCTCAATAATGCAAAATGATAGTTAAAGGCAGTTCATCATTGAATTCAGCTATGTCATCTCTGTTCAGTTGAAATAGTGTCTGTTTTTATTTGCAATCAAGTCAATGATATCGCTGTAGATGAAGTGACCCCAACTAAGCAAGCCAGAGGCGACAGCGGCAAGGAACCGAAACTCCATCGGTGACAGAATGGAGAAAAAAACCTTGGGAGAAACCAGGCTCAGTTGGGGGGTCAGTTCTCCTCTGACCAGACGAAAACCAGTAGTTCAATTCCAGGCTGCAGCAAAGTCAGATTGTGCAGAAGAATCCTCTGTTTCCTGTGGTCTTGTCCTGGTGCTCCTCTGAGACAAGGTCTTTACAGGGGATCTGTATCTGGGGCTCTAGTTGTCCTGGTCTCCGCTGTCTTTCAGGGCAGTAGAGGTCCTTTCTAGGTGCTGATCCACCATCTGGTCTGGATACGTACTGGATCCGGGTGACTGCAGTGACCCTCTGATCTGGACACAGACTGGATCTCGTGGCCACGGTGACCTCGGAACAAGAGAGAAACAGACAAATATTAGCGTAGATGCCATTCTTCTAATGATGTAGAAAGTACGGTGTTATGTGAAGTGTTTCCGGTTCCGGTTTACCTAATTAATGCAGCCTAAAAATCCTTTAACGGATTTGGATATTAAAAGCATATTAGTATGTTATGTGTATGCCAGGTTAAAGAGATGGGTCTTTAATCTAGATTTAAACTGCAAGAGTGTGTCTGCCTCCCGAACAATGTTAGGTAGGTTATTCCAGAGTTTAGGCGCCAAATAGGAAAAGGATCTGCCGCCCGCAGTTGATTTTGATATTCTAGGTATTATCAAATTGCCTGAGTTTTGAGAACGTAGCGGACGTAGAGGAGTATAATGTAAAAGGAGCTCATTCAAATACTGAGGTGCTAAACCATTCAGGGCTTTATAAGTAATAAGCAATATTTTAAAATCTATACGATGTTTGATAGGGAGCCAGTGCAGTGTGGACAGGACCGGGCTAATATGGTCATACTTCCTGGTTCTAGTAAGAACTCTTGCTGCTGCATTTTGGACTAGCTGTAGTTTGTTTACCAAGCGTGCAGAACAACCACCCAATAAATCATTACAATAGTCTAACCTTGAAGTCATAAATGCATGGATTAACATTTCTGCATTTGACATTGAGAGCATAGGCCGTAATTTAGATATATTTTTGAGATGGAAAAATGCAGTTTTACAAATGCTAGAAACGTGTCTTTCTAAGGAAATATTGCGATCAAGTAGCACACCTAGGTTCCTAACTGATGACGAAGAATTGACAGAGCAACCATCAAGTCTTAGACAGTGTTCTAGGTTATTACAAGCAGAGTTTTTAGGCCCTATGATTAACACCTCTGTTTTTTCTGAATTTAGCAGTAAGAAATTACTCGTCATCCAATTTTTTATATCGACTATGCATTCCATTAGTTTTTCAAATTGGTGTGTTTCACCAGGCTGCGAGGAAATATAGAGCTGCGTATCATCAGCATAACAGTGAAAGCTAACACCATGTTTCCTGATGATGTCTTCCAAGGGTAGCATATAAAGCGTGAAGAGTAGCGGCCCTAGTACTGAGCCTTGAGGTACTCCATACTGCACTTGTGATCGATATGATACATCTTCATTCACTGCTACGAACTGATGGCGGTCATATAAGTACAATTTAAACCATGCTAATGCACTTCCACTGATGCCAACAAAGTGTTCAAGTCTATGCAAAAGAATGTTGTGGTCAATTGTGTCAAACGCAGCACTAAGATCCAATAAAACTAATAGAGAGATACACCCACGATCAGATGATAAGAGCAGATCATTTGTAACTCTAAGGAGAGCAGTCTCAGTACTATGATACGGTCTAAATCCTGACTGGAAATCCTCACATATACCATTATTCTCTAAGAAGGAATATAATTGTGAGGATACCACCTTTTCTAGTATCTTGGACAGAAAAGGGAGATTCGAGATTGGTCTATAACTAACAAGTTCTCTGGGGTCAAGTTGTGGCTTTTTTATGAGAGGCTTAATAACAGCCAGTTTGAAGGTTTTGGGGACATATCCTAATGACAATGAGGAATTAATAATAGTCAGAAGAGGACCTATGACTTCTGGAAGCACCTCTTTTAAGAGCTTAGATGGTATAGGGTCTAACATACATGTTGTTGGTTTAAATGATTTAACAAGTTTATACAATTCTTCCTCTCCTATAGTAGAGAATGAGTGGAACTGTTCCTCAGGTGGTCTATAGTGCACTGTCTGATGTGATACGGTAGCTGACGGCTGAATGGTTGCAATTTTATCTCTAATAGTATCGATTTTAGAAGTAAAGTAGTTCATAAAGTCATTACTGTTGTGGTGTTGGGAAATGTCAACACTTGTTGAGGCTTTATTTTTCGTTAATTTAGCCACTGTATTGAATAAATACCTGGGGTTATGTTTGTTTTCTTCTAAAAGAGAAGAAAAGTAATCAGATCTAGCAGGTTTTAATGCTTTTCTATAGGATATGCTACTTTCCCGCCAAGCAATACGAAATACCTCTAGTTTTGTTTTCCTCCAGCTGCGCTCCATTTTTCGGGCTGCTCTCTTTAGGGTGCGAGTATGCTCATTATACCATGGTGTCAAACTGTTTTCCTTAACCTTCCTTAAGCGTAAAGGAGCAACTGTATTTAAAGTGCTAGAAAAGAGAGAGTCCATAGTTTCTGTTACATCATCAAGTTGTTCTGAGGTTTTGGATATGCTAAGGAATTTGGATACATCAGGAAGATAACTTAAAAAGCAGTCTTTTGTGGTAGAAGTGATGGTTCTTCGATACTTGTAACAAGAAGTAGAATTTACAATTTTGGCTATATGAAGTTTACACAGAACTAAATAATGATCTGAGATATCATCACTTGGCTGAATAATTTCAACACTATCAACATCAATTCCATGTGACAGTATTAAATCTAGAGTATGATTTCGACAATGAGTAGGTCCTGAAACATGTTGTCTAACACCAATAGAGTTCAGAATGTCTATAAATGCTGATCCCAATGCGTCTTTTTCATTATCGACATGGACATTAAAATCACCAACTATTAAGACTTTATCTGCAGCCAGAACTAACTCGGATGTAAAATCACCAAACTCTTTAATAAAGTCTGTATGGTGCCCTGGTGGCCTGTATACAGTAGCCAGTACAAACATAACAGGGGATTTATCATTAACATTGGTTTCTCTGGATAATGTTATATGAAGCACCATTTCTTCAAACGAGTTATACTTGAAGCCTGCCCTCTGAGAAATCCTAAAAACGTTGTTATAAATTGAAGCAACTCCTCCCCCTTTGCCTTTTAAACGCGGCTCATGTTTATAACAGTAATCTTGGGGGGTGGACTCATTTAAAATAATGTAATCATCAGGTTTTAGCCAAGTTTCTGTCAAACAGAGCACATCTATATTATGATCAGTTAACATATTATTTACAAAAAGTGTTTTCGTAGAAATGGATCTGATATTCAATAAGCCAATCTTTATCATTTGTTTATCCATATTGCATTTGTTTTTTATTTGTTGAACCTCAATTAAATTGTTAACCTTAACTTGGTTTGGACATTTTTTTTGTATTTTCTAGTTCGGGGAACAGACACAGTCTCTATAGTGTGATATCTAGGTGAAAGAGTCTCTATGTGCTGAGAATTAACTGACCTCTGTGACGGGAGGCAGCTAGCAGACGGTCGGTTTAGCCAGTCTGTCTGCTTCCTGACCTGGGCCCCAGTTAGTCAAGTATAAACACTAAGACTATTTGCCATATTTCTAGACAGAAGAGCAGCACCACTTCTTCAGCAGCACTCTTTGCAGCAGACTTTGCTTACGGCCATACCAACCTGGCTATGCCCGATCTCGTCTGATCTCGGAAGCTAAGCAGGTTTGGGCCTGGTTAGTACTTGGATGGGAGACCGCCTGGGAATACCAGGTGCTGTAAGCTTTTTGGAAATTTTTCACTTAGTATATAATAATTTTGCCAAAAAATAGAGTCAATGCCGATCTCTGAATATTAGCAGGTTTGGGCCTGGTTAGTACATGGATGGGAGACTGCCTGGGAATACCAGGTGCTGTAAGCTTTTTGGACATTTTTCACTTAGTATATAATAATTTTGCCAAAAAATAGAGTCAATGCCGATCTCTGAATATTAGCAGGTTTGGGCCTGCTTAGTACATGGATGGGAGACTGCCTGGGAATACCAGGTGCTTTAATCTTTTTGGAAAATTTCACGAATTATATAATAATCTTTCATTAAAAAATAAAAAAGAGTCAATGCCCGATCTCTGAATCTTAGCAGGTTTAGGTCTGGTTAGTACTTTTATGAGAGACTGCCTAGGAATACCAGGTGCTTTAAGCTTTTGGGTTTTCTTTCCTACTTATATAATGTACTGGCGATAAGATTGGCTGTTCTTTAAATAGCCCTCTCTTTGCAGCAGACTTCGCTTACGGCCATACCAACCTGGCTATGCCCGATCTTGTCTGATCTCGGAAGCTAAGCAGGTTTGGGCCTGGTTAGTACATGGATGGGAGACTGCCTGGGAATACCAGGTGCTTTAATCTTTTTGGAAAATTTCACGAATTATATAATAATCTTTCATTAAAAAAAAAAAAAAAAGAGTCAATGCCCGATCTCTGAATCTTAGCAGGTTTAGGTCTGGTTAGTACATGGATTGGAGACTGCCTGGGAATACCAGGTGCTGTAAGCTTTTGGACATTTTTCACTTAGTATATAATAATTTTGCCAAAAAATAGAGTCAATGCCCGATCTCTGAATCTTAGCAGGTTTAGGTCTGGTTAGTACTTTGATGAGAGACTGCCTAGGAATACCAGGTGCTTTAAGCTTTTGGGTTTTCTTTCCTACTTCTATAATGTACTGGCGATAAGGTTGGCTGGTCTTTAAATAGCCCTCTCTTTGCAGCAGACTTCGCTTACGGCCATACCAACCTGGCTATGCCCGATCTCGTCTGATCTCGGAAGCTAAGCAGGTTTGGGCCTGGTTAGTACTTGGATGGGAGACCGCCTGGGAATACCAGGTGCTGTAAGCTTTTTGGACATTTTTCACTTAGTTTATAATAATTTTGCCAAAAAATAGAGTCAATGCCTGATCTCTGAATATTAGCAGGTTTGGGCCTGGTTAGTACATGGATGGGGGACTGCCTGGGAATACCAGGTGCTTTAATCTTTTTGGAAAATTTCACGAATTATATAATAATCTTTCATTAAAAAAAAAAAAAAAAAAAAGAGTCAATGCCCGATCTCTGAATCTTAGCAGGTTTAGGTCTGGTTAGTACTTTTATGAGAGACTGCCTAGGAATACCAGGTGCTTTAAGCTTTTGGGTTTTCTTTCCTACTTATATAATGTACTGGCGATAAGATTGGCTGTTCTTTAAATAGCCCTCTCTTCAATCAATCAATCACCTTTATTTATATAGTGCTTTAAACAAAATACATTGCGTCAAAGCACTGAACAACATTCATTTGGAAAACAGTGTCTCAATAATGCAAAATGATAGTTAAAGGCAGTTCATCATTGAATTCAGCTATGTCATCTCTGTTCAGTTGAAATAGTGTCTGTTTTTATTTGCAATCAAGTCAATGATATCGCTGTAGATGAAGTGACCCCAACTAAGCAAGCCAGAGGCGACAGCGGCAAGGAACCGAAACTCCATCGGTGACAGAATGGAGAAAAAAACCTTGGGAGAAACCAGGCTCAGTTGGGGGGTCAGTTCTCCTCTGACCAGACGAAAACCAGTAGTTCAATTCCAGGCTGCAGCAAAGTCAGATTGTGCAGAAGAATCATCTGTTTCCTGTGGTCTTGTCCTGGTGCTCCTCTGAGACAAGGTCTTTACAGGGGATCTGTATCTGGGGCTCTAGTTGTCCTGGTCTCCGCTGTCTTTCAGGGCAGTAGAGGTCCTTTCTAGGTGCTGATCCACCATCTGGTCTGGATACGTACTGGATCCGGGTGACTGCAGTGACCCTCTGATCTGGACACAGACTGGATCTTGTGGCCACGGTGACCTCGGAACAAGAGAGAAACAGACAAATATTAGCGTAGATGCCATTCTTCTAATGATGTAGAAAGTACGGTGTTATGTGAAGTGTTTCCGGTTCCGGTTTACCTAATTAATGCAGCCTAAAAATCCTTTAACAGATTTGGATATTAAAAGCATATTAGTATGTTATGTGTATGCCAGGTTAAAGAGATGGGTCTTTAATCTAGATTTAAACTGCAAGAGTGTGTCTGCCTCCCGAACAATGTTAGGTAGGTTATTCCAGAGTTTAGGCGTCAAATAGGAAAAGGATCTGCCGCCCGCAGTTGATTTTGATATTCTAGGTATTATCAAATTGCCTGAGTTTTGAGAACGTAGCGGACGGAGAGGAGTATGATGTAAAAGGAGCTCATTCAAATACTGAGGTGCTAAACCCTTCAGGGCTTTATAAGTAATAAGCAATATTTTAAAATCTATACGATGTTTGATAGGGAGCCAGTGCAGTGTGGACAGGACCGGGCTAATATGGTCATACTTCCTGGTTCTAGTAAGAACTCTTGCTGCTGCATTTTGGACTAGCTGTAGTTTGTTTACCAAGCGTGCAGAACAACCACCCAATAAAGCATTACAATAGTCTAACCTTGAAGTCATAAATGCATGGATTAAAATTTCTGCATTTGACATTGAGAGCATAGGCCGTAATTTAGATATATTTTTTAGATGGAAAAATGCAGTTTTACAAATGCTAGAAACGTGTCTTTCTAAGGAAAGATTGCGATCAAGTAGCACACCTAGGTTCCTAACTGATGACGAAGAATTGACAGAGCAACCATCAAGTCTTAGACAGTGTTCTAGGTTATTACAAGCAGAGTTTTTAGGCCCTATGATTAACACCTCTGTTTTTTCTGAATTTAGCAGTAAGAAATTACTCGTCATCCAATTTTTTATATCGACTATGCATTCCATTAGTTTTTCAAATTGGTGTGTTTCACCAGGCTGCGAGGAAATATAGAGCTGCGTATCATCAGCATAACAGTGAAAGCTAACACCATGTTTCCTGATGATATCTCCCAAGGGTAACATATAAAGCGTGAAGAGCAGCGGCCCTAGTACTGAGCCTTGAGGTACTCCATACTGCACTTGTGATCGATATGATACATCTTCATTCACTGCTACGAACTGATGGCGGTCATATAAGTACGATTTAAACCATGCTAATGCACTTCCACTGATGCCAACAAAGTGTTCAAGTCTGTGCAAAAGAATGTTGTGGTCAATTGTGTCAAACGCAGCACTAAGATCCAATAAAACTAATAGAGAGATACACCCACGATCAGATGATAAGAGCAGATCATTTGTAACTCTAAGGAGAGCAGTCTCAGTACTATGATACGGTCTAAATCCTGACTGGAAATCCTCACATATACCATTATTCTCTAAGAAGGAATATAATTGTGAGGATACCACCTTTTCTAGTATCTTGGACAGAAAAGGGAGATTCGAGATTGGTCTATAACTAACAAGTTCTCTGGGGTCAAGTTGTGGCTTTTTTTATGAGAGGCTTAATAACAGCCAGTTTGAAGGTTTTGGGGACATATCCTAATGACAATGAGGAATTAATAATAGTCAGAAGAGGACCTATGACTTCTGGAAGCACCTCTTTTAAGAGCTTAGATGGTATAGGGTCTAACATACATGTTGTTGGTTTAAATGATTTAACAAGTTTATACAATTCTTCCTCTCCTATAGTAGAGAATGAGTGGAACTGTTCCTCAGGGGGTCTATAGTGCACTGTCTGATGTGATACGGTAGCTGACGGCTGAATGGTTGCAATTTTATCTCTAATAGTATCGATTTTAGAAGTAAAGTAGTTCATAAAGTCATTACTGTTGTGGTGTTGGGAAATGTCAACACTTGTTGAGGCTTTATTTTTCGTTAATTTAGCCACTGTATTGAATAAATACCTGGGGTTATGTTTGTTTTCTTCTAAAAGAGAAGAAAAGTAATCAGATCTAGCAGGTTTTAATGCTTTTCTATAGGATATGCTACTTTCCCGCCAAGCAATACGAAATACCTCTAGTTTTGTTTTCCTCCAGCTGCGCTCCATTTTTCGGGCTGCTCTCTTTAGGGTGCGAGTATGCTCATTATACCATGGTGTCAAACTGTTTTCCTTAACCTTCCTTAAGCGTAAAGGAGCAACTGTATTTAAAGTGCTAGAAAAGAGAGAGTCCATAGTTTCTGTTACATCATCAAGTTGTTCTGAGGTTTTGGATATGCTAAGGAATTTGGATACATCAGGAAGATAACTTAAAAAGCAGTCTTTTGTGGTAGAAGTGATGGTTCTTCGATACTTGTAACAAGAAGTAGAATTTACAATTTTGGCTATATGAAGTTTACACAGAACTAAATAATGATCTGAGATATCATCACTTGGCTGAATAATTTCAACACTATCAACATCAATTCCATGTGACAGTATTAAATCTAGAGTATGATTTCGACAATGAGTAGGTCCTGAAACATGTTGTCTAACACCAATAGAGTTCAGAATGTCTATAAATGCTGATCCCAATGCGTCTTTTTCATTATCGACATGGATATTAAAATCACCAACTATTAAGACTTTATCTGCATCACCAAAAAAAAAAATCACCAAACTCTTTAATAAAGTCTGTATGGTGCCCTGGTGGCCTGTATACAGTAGCCAGTACAAACATAACAGGGGATTTATCATTAACATTGGTTTCTCTGTATAATGTTATATGAAGCACCATTACTTCAAACGAGTTATACTTGAAGCCTGCCCTCTGAGAAATCCTAAAAACGTTGTTATAAATTGAAGCAACTCCTCCCCCTTTGCCTTTAAAACGCGGCTCATGTTTATAACAGTAATCTTGGGGGGTGGACTCATTTAAAATAATGTAATCATCAGGTTTTAGCCAAGTTTCTGTCAAACAGAGCACATCTATATTATGATCAGTTATCATATTATTTACAAAAAGTGTTTTTGTAGAAATGGATCTGATATTCAATAAGCCAATCTTCATCATTTGTTTATCCATATTGCATTTGTTTTTTATTTGTTGAACCTCAATTAAATTGTTAACCTTAACTTGGTTTGGACATTTTTTGTATTTTCTAGTTCGGGGAACAGACACAGTCTCTATAGTGTGATATCTAGGTGAAAGAGTCTCTATGTGCTGAGAATTAACTGACCTCTGTGACGGGAGGCAGCTAGCAGACGGTCGGTTTAGCCAGTCTGTCTGCTTCCTGACCTGTGCCCCAGTTAGTCAAGTATAAACACTAAGACTATTTGCCATATTTCTAGACAGAAGAGCAGCACCACTTCTTCAGCAGCACTCTTTGCAGCAGACTTCGCTTACGGCCATACCAACCTGGCTATGCCCAATCTCGTCTGATCTCGGAAGCTAAGCAGGTTTGGGCCTGGTTAGTACTTGGATGGGAGACTGCCTGGGAATACCAGGTGCTGTAAGCTTTTTGGACATTTTTCACTTAGTATATAATAATTTTGCCAAAAAATAGAGTCAATGCCCGATCTCTGAATCTTAGCAGGTTTAGGTCTGGTTAGTACTTTTATGAGAGACTGCCTAGGAATACCAGGTGCTTTAAGCTTTTGGGTTTTCTTTCCTACTTATATAATGTACTGGCGATAAGATTGGCTGTTCTTTAAATAGCCCTCTCTTTGCAGCAGACTTCGCTTACGGCCATACCAACCTGGCTATGCCCGATCTCGTCTGATCTCGGAAGCTAAGCAGGTTTGGGCCTGGTTAGTACTTGGATGGGAGCCCGCCTGGGTATACCAGGTGCTGTAAGCTTTTTGGACATTTTTCACTTAGTATATAATAATTTTGCCAAAAAATATAGTCAATGCCCGATCTCTGAATATTAGCAGGTTTGGGCCTGGTTAGTACATGGATGGGAGACTGCCTGGGAATACCAGGTGCTTTAATCTTTTTGGAAAATTTCACGAATTATATAATAATCTTTCATTAAAAAAAAAAAAAAAGAGTCAATGCCCGATCTCTGAATCTTAGCAGGTTTAGGTCTGGTTAGTACTTTGATGAGAGACTGCCTAGGAATACCAGGTGCTTTTAGCTTTTGGGTTTTCTTTCCTACTTATATAATGTACTGGCGATTAGATTGGCTGGTCTTTAAATAGCCCTCTCTTTGCAGCAGTCTTCGCTTACGGCCATACCAACCTGGCTATGCCTGATCTCGTCTGATCTCTGAAGCTAAGCAGGTTTGGGCCTGGTTAGTACTTGGATGGGAGACCGCCTGGGAATACCAGGTGTTGTAAGCTTTTTGGACATTTTTCTCTTAGTTTTTAATAATTTTGCCAAAAAATAGAGTCAATGCCCGATCTCTGAATCTTAGCAGGTTTAGGTCTGGTTAGTACTTTTATGAGAGACTGCCTGGGAATACCAGGTGCTTTAAGCTTTTGGGTTTCTTTCCTACTTATATAATGTACTGGCGATAAGATTGGCTGGTCTTTAAATAGCCCTCTCTTTGCAGCAGACTTCGCTTACGGCCATACCAACCTGGCTATGTCCGATCTTGTCTG
Organism: Carassius gibelio; assembly: GCF_023724105.1. Classification (NCBI taxonomy): domain Eukaryota; kingdom Metazoa; phylum Chordata; class Actinopteri; order Cypriniformes; family Cyprinidae; genus Carassius; species Carassius gibelio. The sequence goes on from NC_068417.1 coordinate 41,881,767, forward strand.
ATCTCGGAAGCTAAGCAGGTTTGGGCCTGGTTAGTACTTGGATGGGAGACCGCCTGGGAATTCCAGGTGCTGTAAGCTTTTTGGACATTTTTCACTTAGTATATAATAATTTTGCCAAAAAATAGAGTCAGTGCCTGATCTCTGAATATTAGCAGGTTTGGGCCTGTTGAGTACATGGATGGGAGACTGCCTGGGAATATACTGCCTTTAATTATAATTTTGCATTATTGAGACACTGTTTTCCTAATGAATGTTGTTCAGTGCTTTGACGCAATGTATTTTGTTTAAAGCACTATATAAATAAAGGTGATTGATTGATTGATTGAATACCAGGTGCTGTAAGCTTTTTGGACATTTTTCACTTAGTATATAATAATTTTGCCAAAAAAAAAGTCAATGCCCGATCTCTGAATATTTGCAGGTTTGGGCCTGGTTAGTACATGGATGGGAGACAGCCTGGGAATACCAGGTGCTTTAATCTTTTTGGAAAATTTCACGAATTATATAATAATCTTTCATTAAAAAAAAAAAAAAAAGAGTCAATGCCCGATCTCTGAATCTTAGCAGGTTTAGGTCTGGTTAGTACTTTGATGAGAGACTGCCTAGGAATACCAGGTGCTTTAAGCTTTTGGGCTTCCTTTCCTACTTATATAATGTACTGGCGATAAGATTGGCTGGTCTTTAAATAGCCCTCTCTTTGCAACAGACTTCGCTTACGGCCATACCAACCTGGCTATGCCCGATCTCGTCCGATCTCGGAAGCTAAGCAGGTTTGGGCCTGGTTAGTACTTGGATGGGAGACCGCCTGGGAATACCAGGTGCTGTAAACTATTTGGACATTTTTCACTTAGTTTATAATAATTTTGCCAAAAAATAGAGTCAATGCCCGATCTCTGAATCTTAGCAGGTTTAGGTCTGGTTAGTTTTTTTATTAGAGACTGCCTAGGAATACCAGGTGCTTTAAGCTTTTGGGTTTTCTTTACTACTTATATAATGTACTGGCGATAAGATTGGCTGTTCTTTAAATAGCCCTCTCTTTGCAGCAGACTTCGCTTACGGCCATACCAACCTGGCTATGCCCGAACTCGTCTGATCTCGGAAGCTAAGCAGGTTTGGGCCTGGTTAGTACTTGGATGGGAGACCGCCTGGGAATACCAGGTGCTGTAAGCTTTTTGGACATTTTTCACTTAGTATATAATAATTTTGCCAAAAAATAGAGTCAATGCCCGATCTCTGAATATTAGCAGGTTTGGGCCTGGTTAGTACATGGATGGGAGACTGCCTGGGAATACCAGGTGCTTTAATATTTTTGGAAAATTTCACGAATTATATAATAATCTTTCATTAAAAAAAAAAAAAAGATTCAATGCCTGATCTCTGAATCTTAGCAGGTTTAGGTCTGGTTAGTACTTTGATGAGAGACTGCCTAGGAATACCAGGTGCTTTTAGCTTTTGGGTTTTCTTTCCTACTTATATAATGTACTGGCGATTAGATTGGCTGGTCTTTAAATAGCCCTCTCTTTGCAGCAGTCTTCGCTTACGGCCATACCAACCTGGCTATGCCTGATCTCTGAAGCTAAGCAGGTTTGGGCCTGGTTAGTACTTGGATGGGAGACCGCCTGGGAATACCAGGTGCTGTAAGCTTTTTGGACATTTTTCTCTTAGTTTTTAATAATTTTGCAAAAAAATAGAGTCAATGCCCGATCTCTGAATCTTAGCAGGTTTAGGTCTGGTTAGTACTTTTATGAGAGACTGCCTAGGAATACCAGGTGCTTTAAGCTTTTGGGTTTTCTTTCCTACTTATATAATGTACTGGCGATAAGATTGGCTGGTCTTTAAATAGCCCTCTCTTTGCAACAGACTTCGCTTACGGCCATACCAACCTGGCTATGCCCGATCTCGTCCGATCTCGGAAGCTAAGCAGGTTTGGGCCTGGTTAGTACTTGGATGGGAGACCGCCTGGGAATACCAGGTGCTGTAAACTATTTGGACATTTTTCACTTAGTTTATAATAATTTTGCCAAAAAATAGAGTCAATGCCCGATCTCTGAATCTTAGCAGGTTTAGGTCTGGTTAGTTTTTTTATTAGAGACTGCCTAGGAATACCAGGTGCTTTAAGCTTTTGGGTTTTCTTTACTACTTATATAATGTACTGGCGATAAGATTGGCTGTTCTTTAAATAGCCCTCTCTTTGCAGCAGACTTTGCTTACGGCCATACCAACCTGGCTATGCCCGATCTCGTCTGATCTCGGAAGCTAAGCAGGTTTGGGCCTGGTTAGTACTTGGATGGGAGCCCGCCTGGGTATACCAGGTGCTGTAAGCTTTTTGGACATTTTTCACTTAGTATATAATAATTTTGCCAAAAAATAGAGTCAATGCCCGATCTCTGAATATTAGCAGGTTTGGGCCTGGTTAGTACATGGATGGGAGACTGCCTGGGAATACCAGGTGCTTTAATCTTTTTGGAAAATTTCACGAATTATATAATAATCTTTCATTAAAAAAAAAAAAAAAGATTCAATGCCCGATCTCTGAATCTTAGCAGGTTTAGGTCTGGTTAGTACTTTGATGAAAGACTGCCTAGGAATACCAGGTGCTTTTAGCTTTTGGGTTTTCTTTCCTACTTATATAATGTACTGGCGATTAGATTGGCTGGTCTTTAAATAGCCCTCTTTTTGCAGCAGTCTTCGCTTACGGCCATACCAACCTGGCTATGCCTGATCTCGTCTGATCTCTGAAGCTAAGCAGGTTTGGGCCTGGTTAGTACTTGGATGGGAGACCGCCTGGGAATACCAGGTGCTGTAAGCTTTTTGGACATTTTTCTCTTAGTTTTTAATAATTTTGCCAAAAAATAGAGTCAATGCCCGATCTCTGAATCTTAGCAGGTTTAGGTCTGGTTAGTACTTTTATGAGAGACTGCCTAGGAATACCAGGTGCTTTAAGCTTTTGGGTTTTCTTTCCTACTTATATAATGTACTGGCGATAAGATTGGCTGGTCTTTAAATACCCCTCTCTTTGCAGCAGACTTCGCTTATGGCCATACCAACCTGGCTATGTCCGATCTTGTCTGATCTCGGAAGCTAAGCAGGTTTGGGCCTGGTTAGTACTTGGATGGGAGACCGCCTGGGAATTCCAGGTGCTGTAAGCTTTTTGGACATTTTTCACTTAGTATATAATAATTTTGCCAAAAAATAGAGTCAGTGCCTGATCTCTGAATATTAGCAGGTTTGGGCCTGTTTAGTACATGGATGGGAGACTGCCTGGGAATATACTGCCTTTAATTATAATTTTGCATTATTGAGACACTGTTTTCCTAATGAATGTTGTTCAGTGCTTTGACGCAATGTATTTTGTTTAAAGCACTATATAAATAAAGGTGATTAATTGATTGATTGAATACCAGGTGCTGTAAGCTTTTTGGACATTTTTCACTTAGTATATAATAATTTTTCCAAAAAATAGAGTCAATGCCCGATCTCTGAATATTAGCAGGTTTGGGCCTGGTTAGTACATGGATGGGAGACTGCCTGGGAATACCAGGTGCTTTAATCTTTTTGGAAAATTTCACGAATTATATAATAATCTTTCATTAAAAAAAAAAAAAAGATTCAATGCCTGATCTCTGAATCTTAGCAGGTTTAGGTCTGGTTAGTACTTTGATGAGAGACTGCCTAGGAATACCAGGTGCTTTTAGCTTTTGGGTTTTCTTTCCTACTTATATAATGTACTGGCGATTAGATTGGCTGGTCTTTAAATAGCCCTCTCTTTGCAGCAGTCTTCGCTTACGGCCATACCAACCTGGCTATGCCTGATCTCGTCTGATCTCTGAAGCTAAGCAGGTTTGGGCCTGTTTAGTACTTTGATGGGAGACCGCCTGGGAATACCAGGTGCTGTAAGCTTTTTGGACATTTTTCTCTTAGTTTTTAATAATTTTGCCAAAAAATAGAGTCAATGCCCGATCTCTGAATCTTAGCAGGTTTAGGTCTGGTTAGTACTTTTATAAGAGACTGCCTAGGAATACCAGGTGCTTTAAGCTTTTGGGTTTTCTTTCCTACTTATATAATGTACTGGCGATAAGATTGGCTGGTCTTTAAATAGCCCTCTCTTTGCAGCAGACTTCGCTTACGGCCATACCAACCTGGCTATGTCCGATCTCGTCTGATCTCTGAAGCTAAGCAGGTTTGGGCCTGGTTAGTACTTGGATGGGAGACCGCCTGGGAATACCAGGTGCTGTAAGCTTTTTGGACATTTTTCTCTTAGTTTTTAATAATTTTGCCAAAAAATAGAGTCAATGCCCGATCTCTGAATCTTAGCAGGTTTAGGTCTGGTTAGTACTTTTATGAGAGACTGCCTAGGAATACCAGGTGCTTTAAGCTTTTGGGTTTTCTTTCCTACTTATATAATGTACTGGCGATAAGATTGGCTGGTCTTTAAATAGCCCTCTCTTTGCAGCAGACTTCGCTTACGGCCATACCAACCTGGCTATGTCCGATCTCGTCTGATCTCGGAAGCTAAGCAGGTTTGGGCCTGGTTAGTACTTGGATGGGAGACCGCCTGGGAATACCAGGTGCTGTAAGCTTTTTGGACATTTTTCACTTAGTTTTTAATAATTTTGCCAAAAAATAGAGTCAATGCCCGATCTCTGAATCTTAGCAGGTTTAGGTCTGGTTAGTACTTTTATGAGAGACTGCCTAGGAATACCAGGTGCTTTAAGCTTTTGGGTTTTCTTTCCTACTTATATAATGTACTGGCGATAAGATTGGCTGTTCTTTAAATAGCCCTCTCTTTGCAGCAGACTTCGCTTACGGCCATACCAACCTGGCTATGCCCGATCTCGTCTGATCTTGGAAGCTAAGCAGGTTTGGGCCTGGTTAGTACTTGGATGGGAGCCCGCCTGGGTATACCAGGTGCTGTAAGCTTTTTGGACATTTTTCACTTAGTATATAATAATTTTGCCAAAAAATATAGTCAATGCCCGATCTCTGAATATTAGCAGGTTTGGGCCTGGTTAGTACATGGATGGGAGACTGCCTGGGAATACCAGGTGCTTTAATCTTTTTGGAAAATTTCACGAATTATATAATAATCTTTCATTAAAAAAAAAAAAAAAAGATTCAATGCCCGATCTCTGAATCTTAGCAGG
>NC_068417.1:41891910-41894410 GCF_023724105.1 Carassius gibelio
TAGGTCTGGTTAGTACTTTTATGAGAGACTGCCTAGGAATACCAGGTGCTTTAAGCTTTTGGGTTTTCTTTCCTACTTATATAATGTACTGGCGATAAGATTGGCTGGTCTTTAAATAGCCCTCTCTTTGCAGCAGACTTCGCTTACGGCCATACCAACCTGGCTATGTCCGATCTCGTCTGATCTCTGAAGCTAAGCAGGTTTGGGCCTGGTTAGTACTTGGATGGGAGACCGCCTGGGAATACCAGGTGCTGTAAGCTTTTTGGACATTTTTCTCTTAGTTTTTAATAATTTTGCCAAAAAATAGAGTCAATGCCCGATCTCTGAATCTTAGCAGGTTTAGGTCTGGTTAGTACTTTTATGAGAGACTGCCTAGGAATACCAGGTGCTTTAAGCTTTTGGGTTTTCTTTCCTACTTATATAATGTACTGGCGATAAGATTGGCTGGTCTTTAAATAGCCCTCTCTTTGCAGCAGACTTCGCTTACGGCCATACCAACCTGGCTATGTCCGATCTCGTCTGATCTCGGAAGCTAAGCAGGTTTGGGCCTGGTTAGTACTTGGATGTGAGACCGCCTGGGAATACCAGGTGCTGTAAGCTTTTTGGACATTTTTCACTTAGTTTTTAATAATTTTGCCAAAAAATAGAGTCAATGCCCGATCTCTGAATCTTAGCAGGTTTAGGTCTGGTTAGTACTTTTATGAGAGACTGCCTAGGAATACCAGGTGCTTTAAGCTTTTGGGTTTTCTTTCCTACTTATATAATGTACTGGCGATAAGATTGGCTGTTCTTTAAATAGCCCTCTCTTTGCAGCAGACTTCGCTTACGGCCATACCAACCTGGCTATGCCCGATCTCGTCTGATCTCGGAAGCTAAGCAGGTTTGGGCCTGGTTAGTACTTGGATGGGAGCCCGCCTGGGTATACCAGGTGCTGTAAGCTTTTTGGACATTTTTCACTTAGTATATAATAATTTTGCCAAAAAATATAGTCAATGCCCGATCTCTGAATATTAGCAGGTTTGGGCCTGGTTAGTACATGGATGGGAGACTGCCTGGGAATACCAGGTGCTTTAATCTTTTTGGAAAATTTCACGAATTATATAATAATCTTTCATTAAAAAAAAAAAAAAAAGATTCAATGCCCGATCTCTGAATCTTAGCAGGTTTAGGTCTGGTTAGTACTTTGATGAGAGACTGCCTAGGAATACCAGGTGCTTTTAGCTTTTGGGTTTTCTTTCCTACTTATATAATGTACTGGCGATTAGATTGGCTGGTCTTTAAATAGCCCTCTCTTTGCAGCAGTCTTCGCTTACGGCCATACCAACCTGGCTATGCCTGATCTCGTCTGATCTCTGAAGCTAAGCAGGTTTGGGCCTGGTTAGTACTTGGATGGGAGACCGCCTGGGAATACCAGGTGTTGTAAGCTTTTTGGACATTTTTTCTTAGTTTTTAATAATTTTGCCAAAAAATAGAGTCAATGCCCGATCTCTGAATCTTAGCAGGTTTAGGTCTGGTTAGTACTTTTATGAGAGACTGCCTGGGAATACCAGGTGCTTTAAGCTTTTGGGTTTTCTTTCCTACTTATATAATGTACTGGCGATAAGATTGGCTGGTCTTTAAATAGCCCTCTCTTTGCAGCAGACTTCGCTTACGGCCATACCAACCTGGCTATGTCCGATCTTGTCTGATCTCGGAAGCTAAGCAGGTTTGGGCCTGGTTAGTACTTGGATGGGAGACCGCCTGGGAATTCCAGGTGCTGTAAGCTTTTTGGACATTTTTCACTTAGTATATAATAATTTTGCCAAAAAATAGAGTCAGTGCCTGATCTCTGAATATTAGCAGGTTTGGGCCTGTTTAGTACATGGATGGGAGACTGCCTGGGAATATACTGCCTTTAATTATAATTTTGCATTATTGAGACACTGTTTTCCTAATGAATGTTGTTCAGTGCTTTGACGCAATGTATTTTGTTTAAAGCACTATATAAATAAAGGTGATTGATTGATTGATTGAATACCAGGTGCTGTAAGCTTTTTGGACATTTTTCACTTAGTATATAATAATTTTGCCAAAAAAAAAGTCAATGCCCGATCTCTGAATATTTGCAGGTTTGGGCCTGGTTAGTACATGGATGGGAGACAGCCTGGGAATACCAGGTGCTTTAATCTTTTTGGAAAATTTCACGAATTATATAATAATCTTTCATTAAAAAAAAAAAAAAAGAGTCAATGCCCGATCTCTGAATCTTAGCAGGTTTAGGTCTGGTTAGTACTTTGATGAGAGACTGCCTAGGAATACCAGGTGCTTTAAGCTTTTGGGCTTCCTTTCCTACTTATATAATGTACTGGCGATAAGATTGGCTGGTCTTTAAATAGCCCTCTCTTTGCAACAGACTTCGCTTACGGCCATACCAACCTGGCTATGCCCGATCTCGTCCGATCTCGGAAGCTAAGCAGGTTTGGGCCTGGTTAGTACTTGGATGGGAGACCGCCTGGGAATA
>NC_068417.1:41896910-41901910 GCF_023724105.1 Carassius gibelio
GACATTTTTCACTTAGTATATAATAATTTTGCCAAAAAATAGAGTCAGTGCCTGATCTCTGAATATTAGCAGGTTTGGGCCTGTTTAGTACATGGATGGGAGACTGCCTGGGAATATACTGCCTTTAATTATAATTTTGCATTATTGAGACACTGTTTTCCTAATGAATGTTGTTCAGTGCTTTGACGCAATGTATTTTGTTTAAAGCACTATATAAATAAAGGTGATTGATTGATTGATTGAATACCAGGTGCTGTAAGCTTTTTGGACATTTTTCACTTAGTATATAATAATTTTGCCAAAAAAAAAGTCAATGCCCGATCTCTGAATATTTGCAGGTTTGGGCCTGGTTAGTACATGGATGGGAGACAGCCTGGGAATACCAGGTGCTTTAATCTTTTTGGAAAATTTCACGAATTATATAATAATCTTTCATTAAAAAAAAAAAAAAAAGAGTCAATGCCCGATCTCTGAATCTTAGCAGGTTTGGGTCTGGTTAGTACTTTGATGAGAGACTGCCTAGGAATACCAGGTGCTTTAAGCTTTTGGGTTTTCTTTCCTACTTATATAATGTACTGGCGATAAGATTGGCTGTTCTTTAAATAGCCCTCTCTTTGCAGCAGACTTCGCTTACGGCCATACCAACCTGGCTATGCCCGATCTCGTCTGATCTCGGAAGCTAAGCAGGTTTGGGCCTGGTTAGTACTTGGATGGGAGCCCGCCTGGGTATACCAGGTGCTGTAAGCTTTTTGGACATTTTTCACTTAGTATATAATAATTTTGCCAAAAAATAGAGTCAATGCCCGATCTCTGAATATTAGCAGGTTTGGGCCTGGTTAGTACATGGATGGGAGACTGCCTGGGAATACCAGGTGCTTTAATCTTTTTGGAAAATTTCACGAATTATATAATAATCTTTCATTAAACAAAAAAAAAAAGATTCAATGCCCGATCTCTGAATCTTAGCAGGTTTAGGTCTGGTTAGTACTTTGATGAGAGACTGCCTAGGAATACCAGGTGCTTTTAGCTTTTGGGTTTTCTTTCCTACTTATATAATGTACTGGCGATTAGATTGGCTGGTCTTTAAATAGCCCTCTCTTTGCAGCAGTCTTCGCTTACGGCCATACCAACCTGGCTATGCCTGATCTCGTCTGATCTCTGAAGCTAAGCAGGTTTGGGCCTGGTTAGTACTTGGATGGGAGACCGCCTGGGAATACCAGGTGCTGTAAGCTTTTTGGACATTTTTCTCTTAGTTTTTAATAATTTTGCCAAAAAATAGAGTCAATGCCCGATCTCTGAATCTTAGCAGGTTTAGGTCTGGTTAGTACTTTTATGAGAGACTGCCTAGGAATACCAGGTGCTTTAAGCTTTTGGGTTTTCTTTCCTACTTATATAATGTACTGGCGATAAGATTGGCTGGTCTTTAAATAGCCCTCTCTTTGCAGCAGACTTCGCTTACGGCCATACCAACCTGGCTATGTCTGATCTTGTCTGATCTCGGAAGCTAAGCAGGTTTGGGCCTGGTTAGTACTTGGATGGGAGACCGCCTGGGAATTCCAGGTGCTGTAAGCTTTTTGGACATTTTTCACTTAGTATATAATAATTTTGCCAAAAAATAGAGTCAGTGCCTGATCTCTGAATATTAGCAGGTTTGGGCCTGTTTAGTACATGGATGGGAGACTGCCTGGGAATATACTGCCTTTAATTATAATTTTGCATTATTGAGACACTGTTTTCCTAATGAATGTTGTTCAGTGCTTTGACGCAATGTATTTTGTTTAAAGCACTATATAAATAAAGGTGATTGATTGATTGATTGAATACCAGGTGCTGTAAGCTTTTTGGACATTTTTCACTTAGTATATAATAATTTTGCCAAAAAATAGAGTCAATGCCCGATCTCTGAATATTAGCAGGTTTGGGCCTGGTTAGTACATGGATGGGAGACTGCCTGGGAATACCAGGTGCTTTAATCTTTTTGGAAAATTTCACGAATTATATAATAATCTTTCATTAAAAAAAAAAAAAAAGATTCAATGCCCGATCTCTGAATCTTAGCAGGTTTAGGTCTGGTTAGTACTTTGATGAGAGACTGCCTAGGAATACCAGGTGCTTTTAGCTTTTGGGTTTTCTTTCCTACTTATATAATGTACTGGCGATTAGATTGGCTGGTCTTTAAATAGCCCTCTCTTTGCAGCAGTCTTCGCTTACGGCCATACCAACCTGGCTATGCCTGATCTCGTCTGATCTCTGAAGCTAAGCAGGTTTGGGCCTGGTTAGTACTTGGATGGGAGACCGCCTGGGAATACCAGGTGCTGTAAGCTTTTTGGACATTTTTCTCTTAGTTTTTAATAATTTTGCCAAAAAATAGAGTCAATGCCCGATCTCTGAATCTTAGCAGGTTTAGGTCTGGTTAGTACTTTTATGAGAGACTGCCTAGGAATACCAGGTGCTTTAAGCTTTTGGGTTTTCTTTCCTACTTATATAATGTACTGGCGATAAGATTGGCTGTTCTTTAAATAGCCCTCTCTTTGCAGCAGACTTCGCTTACGGCCATACCAACCTGGCTATGCCCGATCTCGTCTGATCTAGGAAGCTAAGCAGGTTTGGGCCTGGTTAGTACTTGGATGGGAGCCCGCCTGGGTATACCAGGTGCTGTAAGCTTTTTGGACATTTTTCACTTAGTATATAATAATTTTGCCAAAAAATATAGTCAATGCCCGATCTCTGAATATTAGCAGGTTTGGGCCTGGTTAGTACATGGATGGGAGACTGCCTGGGAATACCAGGTGCTTTAATCTTTTTGGAAAATTTCACGAATTATATAATAATCTTTCATTAAAAAAAAAAAAAAAGATTCAATGCCCGATCTCTGAATCTTAGCAGGTTTAGGTCTGGTTAGTACTTTGATGAGAGACTGCCTAGGAATACCAGGTGCTTTTAGCTTTTGGGTTTTCTTTCCTACTTATATAATGTACTGGCGATTAGATTGGCTGGTCTTTAAATAGCCCTCTCTTTGCAGCAGTCTTCGCTTACGGCCATACCAACCTGGCTATGCCTGATCTCGTCTGATCTCTGAAGCTAAGCAGGTTTGGGCCTGGTTAGTACTTGGATGGGAGACCGCCTGGGAATACCAGGTGTTGTAAGCTTTTTGGACATTTTTCTCTTAGTTTTTAATAATTTTGCCAAAAAATAGAGTCAATGCCCGATCTCTGAATCTTAGCAGGTTTAGGTCTGGTTAGTACTTTTATGAGAGACTGCCTGGGAATACCAGGTGCTTTAAGCTTTTGGGTTTTCTTTCCTACTTATATAATGTACTGGCGATAAGATTGGCTGGTCTTTAAATAGCCCTCTCTTTGCAGCAGACTTCGCTTACGGCCATACCAACCTGGCTATGTCCGATCTTGTCTGATCTCGGAAGCTAAGCAGGTTTGGGCCTGGTTAGTACTTGGATGGGAGACCGCCTGGGAATTCCAGGTGCTGTAAGCTTTTTGGACATTTTTCACTTAGTATATAATAATTTTGCCAAAAAATAGAGTCAATGCCCGATCTCTGAATATTAGCAGGTTTGGGCCTGGTTAGTACATGGATGGGAGACTGCCTGGGAATACCAGGTGCTTTAATCTTTTTGGAAAATTTCACGAATTATATAATAATCTTTCATTAAAAAAAAAAAAAAGATTCAATGCCCGATCTCTGAATCTTAGCAGGTTTAGGTCTGGTTAGTACTTTGATGAGAGACTGCCTAGGAATACCAGGTGCTTTTAGCTTTTGGGTTTTCTTTCCTACTTATATAATGTACTGGCGATTAGATTGGCTGGTCTTTAAATAGCCCTCTCTTTGCAGCAGTCTTCGCTTACGGCCATACCAACCTGGCTATGCCTGATCTCGTCTGATCTCTGAAGCTAAGCAGGTTTGGGCCTGGTTAGTACTTGGATGGGAGACCGCCTGGGAATACCAGGTGCTGTAAACTTTTTGGACATTTTTCTCTTAGTTTTTAATAATTTTGCCAAAAAATAGAGTCAATGCCCAATCTCTGAATCTTAGCAGGTTTAGGTCTGGTTAGTACTTTTATGAGAGACTGCCTAGGAATACCAGGTGCTTTAAGCTTTTGGGTTTTCTTTCCTACTTATATAATGTACTGGCGATAAGATTGGCTGGTCTTTAAATAGCCCTCTCTTTGCAGCAGACTTCGCTTACGGCCATACCAACCTGGCTATGTCCGATCTCGTCTGATCTCGGAAGCTAAGCAGGTTTGGGCCTGGTTAGTACTTGGATTGGAGACCGCCTGGGAATACCAGGTGCTGTAAGCTTTTTGGACATTTTTCTCTTAGTTTTTAATAATTTTGCCAAAAAATAGAGTCAATGCCCGATCTCTGAATATTAGCAGGTTTGGGCCTGGTTAGTACATGGATGGGAGACTGCCTGGGAATACCAGGTGCTTTAATCTTTTTGGAAAATTTCACGAATTATATAATAATCTTTCATTAAAAAAAAAAAAAAAAGATTCAATGCCCGATCTCTGAATCTTAGCAGGTTTAGGTCTGGTTAGTACTTTGATGAGAGACTGCCTAGGAATACCAGGTGCTTTTAGCTTTTGGGTTTTCTTTCCTACTTATATAATGTACTGGCGATTAGATTGGCTGGTCTTTAAATAGCCCTCTCTTTGCAGCAGTCTTCGCTTACGGCCATACCAACCTGGCTATGCCTGATCTCGTCTGATCTCTGAAGCTAAGCAGGTTTGGGCCTGGTTAGTACTTGGATGGGAGACCGCCTGGGAATACCAGGTGCTGTAAGCTTTTTGGACATTTTTCTCTTAGTTTTTAATAATTTTGCCAAAAAATAGAGTCAATGCCCGATCTCTGAATCTTAGCAGGTTTAGGTCTGGTTAGTACTTTTATGAGAGACTGCCTAGGAATACCAGGTGCTTTAAGCTTTTGGGTTTTCTTTCTTACTTATATAATGTACTGGCGATAAGATTGGCTGGTCTTTAAATAGCC
>NC_068417.1:41906910-41911910 GCF_023724105.1 Carassius gibelio
TCTCTTTGCAGCAGACTTCGCTTACGGCCATACCAACCTGGCTATACCTGATCTCGTCTGATCTCTGAAGCTAAGCAGGTTTGGGCCTGGTTAGTACTTGGATGGGAGACCGCCTGGGAATACCAGGTGCTGTAAGCTTTTTGGACATTTTTCTCTTAGTTTTTAATAATTTTGCCAAAAAATAGAGTCAATGCCCGATCTCTGAATCTTAGCAGGTTTAGGTCTGGTTAGTACTTTTATGAGAGACTGCCTAGGAATACCAGGTGCTTTAAGCTTTTGGGTTTTCTTTCCTACTTATATAATGTACTGGCGATAAGATTGGCTGTTCTTTAAATAGCCCTCTCTTTGCAGCAGACTTCGCTTACGGCCATACCAACCTGGCTATGCCCGATCTCGTCTGATCTCGGAAGCTAAGCAGGTTTGGGCCTGGTTAGTACTTGGATGGGAGCCCGCCTGGGTATACCAGGTGCTGTAAGCTTTTTGGACATTTTTCACTTAGTATATAATAATTTTGCCAAAAAATAGAGTCAATGCCCGATCTCTGAATATTAGCAGGTTTGGGCCTGGTTAGTACATGGATGGGAGACTGCCTGGGAATACCAGGTGCTTTAATCTTTTTGGAAAATTTCACGAATTATATAATAATCTTTCATTAAAAAAAAAAAAAAAAAGATTCAATGCCCGATCTCTGAATCTTAGCAGGTTTAGGTCTGGTTAGTACTTTGATGAGAGACTGCCTAGGAATACCAGGTGCTTTTAGCTTTTGGGTTTTCTTTCCTACTTATATAATGTACTGGCGATTAGATTGGCTGGTCTTTAAATAGCCCTCTCTTTGCAGCAGTCTTCGCTTACGGCCATACCAACCTGGCTATGCCTGATCTCGTCTGATCTCTGAAGCTAAGCAGGTTTGGGCCTGGTTAGTACTTGGATGGGAGACCGCCTGGGAATACCAGGTGCTGTAAGCTTTTTGGACATTTTTCTCTTAGTTTTTAATAATTTTGCCAAAAAATAGAGTCAATGCCCGATCTCTGAATCTTAGCAGGTTTAGGTCTGGTTAGTACTTTTATGAGAGACTGCCTAGGAATACCAGGTGCTTTAAGCTTTTGGGTTTTCTTTCCTACTTATATAATGTACTGGCGATAAGATTGGCTGGTCTTTAAATAGCCCTCTCTTTGCAGCAGACTTCGCTTACGGCCATACCAACCTGGCTATGTCTGATCTTGTCTGATCTCGGAAGCTAAGCAGGTTTGGGCCTGGTTAGTACTTGGATGGGAGACCGCCTGGGAATTCCAGGTGCTGTAAGCTTTTTGGACATTTTTCACTTAGTATATAATAATTTTGCCAAAAAATAGAGTCAGTGCCTGATCTCTGAATATTAGCAGGTTTGGGCCTGTTTAGTACATGGATGGGAGACTGCCTGGGAATATACTGCCTTTAATTATAATTTTGCATTATTGAGACACTGTTTTCCTAATGAATGTTGTTCAGTGCTTTGACGCAATGTATTTTGTTTAAAGCACTATATAAATAAAGGTGATTGATTGATTGATTGAATACCAGGTGCTGTAAGCTTTTTGGACATTTTTCACTTAGTATATAATAATTTTGCCAAAAAATAGAGTCAATGCCCGATCTCTGAATATTAGCAGGTTTGGGCCTGGTTAGTACATGGATGGGAGACTGCCTGGGAATACCAGGTGCTTTAATCTTTTTGGAAAATTTCACGAATTATATAATAATCTTTCATTAAAAAAAAAAAAAAAGATTCAATGCCCGATCTCTGAATCTTAGCAGGTTTAGGTCTGGTTAGTACTTTGATGAGAGACTGCCTAGGAATACCAGGTGCTTTTAGCTTTTGGGTTTTCTTTCCTACTTATATAATGTACTGGCGATTAGATTGGCTGGTCTTTAAATAGCCCTCTCTTTGCAGCAGTCTTCGCTTACGGCCATACCAACCTGGCTATGCCTGATCTCGTCTGATCTCTGAAGCTAAGCAGGTTTGGGCCTGGTTAGTACTTGGATGGGAGACCGCCTGGGAATACCAGGTGCTGTAAGCTTTTTGGACATTTTTCTCTTAGTTTTTAATAATTTTGCCAAAAAATAGAGTCAATGCCCGATCTCTGAATCTTAGCAGGTTTAGGTCTGGTTAGTACTTTTATGAGAGACTGCCTAGGAATACCAGGTGCTTTAAGCTTTTGGGTTTTCTTTCCTACTTATATAATGTACTGGCGATAAGATTGGCTGGTCTTTAAATACCCCTCTCTTTGCAGCAGACTTCGCTTATGGCCATACCAACCTGGCTATGTCCGATCTTGTCTGATCTCGGAAGCTAAGCAGGTTTGGGCCTGGTTAGTACTTGGATGGGAGACCGCCTGGGAATTCCAGGTGCTGTAAGCTTTTTGGACATTTTTCACTTAGTATATAATAATTTTGCCAAAAAATAGAGTCAGTGCCTGATCTCTGAATATTAGCAGGTTTGGGCCTGTTTAGTACATGGATGGGAGACTGCCTGGGAATATACTGCCTTTAATTATAATTTTGCATTATTGAGACACTGTTTTCCTAATGAATGTTGTTCAGTGCTTTGACGCAATGTATTTTGTTTAAAGCACTATATAAATAAAGGTGATTGATTGATTGATTGAATACCAGGTGCTGTAAGCTTTTTGGACATTTTTCACTTAGTATATAATAATTTTTCCAAAAAATAGAGTCAATGCCCGATCTCTGAATATTAGCAGGTTTGGGCCTGGTTAGTACATGGATGGGAGACTGCCTGGGAATACCAGGTGCTTTAATCTTTTTGGAAAATTTCACGAATTATATAATAATCTTTCATTAAAAAAAAAAAAAAGATTCAATGCCTGATCTCTGAATCTTAGCAGGTTTAGGTCTGGTTAGTACTTTGATGAGAGACTGCCTAGGAATACCAGGTGCTTTTAGCTTTTGGGTTTTCTTTCCTACTTATATAATGTACTGGCGATTAGATTGGCTGGTCTTTAAATAGCCCTCTCTTTGCAGCAGTCTTCGCTTACGGCCATACCAACCTGGCTATGCCTGATCTCGTCTGATCTCTGAAGCTAAGCAGGTTTGGGCCTGGTTAGTACTTGGATGGGAGACCGCCTGGGAATACCAGGTGCTGTAAGCTTTTTGGACATTTTTCTCTTAGTTTTTAATATTTTTGCCAAAAAATAGAGTCAATGCCCGATCTCTGAATCTTAGCAGGTTTAGGTCTGGTTAGTACTTTTATGAGAGACTGCCTAGGAATACCAGGTGCTTTAAGCTTTTGGGTTTTCTTTCCTACTTATATAATGTACTGGCGATAAGATTGGCTGGTCTTTAAATAGCCCTCTCTTTGCAGCAGACTTCGCTTACGGCCATACCAACCTGGCTATGTCCGATCTCGTCTGATCTCGGAAGCTAAGCAGGTTTGGGCCTGGTTAGTACTTGGATGGGAGACCGCCTGGGAATACCAGGTGCTGTAAGCTTTTTGGACATTTTTCACTTAGTTTTTAATAATTTTGCCAAAAAATAGAGTCAATGCCCGATCTCTGAATCTTAGCAGGTTTAGGTCTGGTTAGTACTTTTATGAGAGACTGCCTAGGAATACCAGGTGCTTTAAGCTTTTGGGTTTTCTTTCCTACTTATATAATGTACTGGCGATAAGATTGGCTGTTCTTTAAATAGCCCTCTCTTTGCAGCAGACTTCGCTTACGGCCATACCAACCTGGCTATGCCCGATCTCGTCTGATCTAGGAAGCTAAGCAGGTTTGGGCCTGGTTAGTACTTGGATGGGAGCCCGCCTGGGTATACCAGGTGCTGTAAGCTTTTTGGACATTTTTCACTTAGTATATAATAATTTTGCCAAAAAATATAGTCAATGCCCGATCTCTGAATATTAGCAGGTTTGGGCCTGGTTAGTACATGGATGGGAGACTGCCTGGGAATACCAGGTGCTTTAATCTTTTTGGAAAATTTCACGAATTATATAATAATCTTTCATTAAAAAAAAAAAAAAAGATTCAATGCCCGATCTCTGAATCTTAGCAGGTTTAGGTCTGGTTAGTACTTTGATGAGAGACTGCCTAGGAATACCAGGTGCTTTTAGCTTTTGGGTTTTCTTTCCTACTTATATAATGTACTGGCGATTAGATTGGCTGGTCTTTAAATAGCCCTCTCTTTGCAGCAGTCTTCGCTTACGGCCATACCAACCTGGCTATGCCTGATCTCGTCTGATCTCTGAAGCTAAGCAGGTTTGGGCCTGGTTAGTACTTGGATGGGAGACCGCCTGGGAATACCAGATGTTGTAAGCTTTTTGGACATTTTTCTCTTAGTTTTTAATAATTTTGCCAAAAAATAGAGTCAATGCCCGATCTCTGAATCTTAGCAGGTTTAGGTCTGGTTAGTACTTTTATGAGAGACTGCCTGGGAATACCAGGTGCTTTAAGCTTTTGGGTTTTCTTTCCTACTTATATAATGTACTGGCGATAAGATTGGCTGGTCTTTAAATAGCCCTCTCTTTGCAGCAGACTTCGCTTACGGCCATACCAACCTGGCTATGTCCGATCTTGTCTGATCTCGGAAGCTAAGCAGGTTTGGGCCTGGTTAGTACTTGGATGGGAGACCGCCTGGGAATTCCAGGTGCTGTAAGCTTTTTGGACATTTTTCACTTAGTATATAATAATTTTGCCAAAAAATAGAGTCAATGCCCGATCTCTGAATATTAGCAGGTTTGGGCCTGGTTAGTACATGGATGGGAGACTGCCTGGGAATACCAGGTGCTTTAATCTTTTTGGAAAATTTCACGAATTATATAATAATCTTTCATTAAAAAAAAAAAAAAGATTCAATGCCCGATCTCTGAATCTTAGCAGGTTTAGGTCTGGTTAGTACTTTGATGAGAGACTGCCTAGGAATACCAGGTGCTTTTAGCTTTTGGGTTTTCTTTCCTACTTATATAATGTACTGGCGATTAGATTGGCTGGTCTTTAAATAGCCCT
>NC_068417.1:41916910-41931910 GCF_023724105.1 Carassius gibelio
TTTTGTTTAAAGCACTATATAAATAAAGGTGATTGATTGATTGATTGAATACCAGGTGCTGTAAGCTTTTTGGACATTTTTCACTTAGTATATAATAATTTTGCCAAAAAATAGAGTCAATGCCCGATCTCTGAATATTAACAGGTTTGGGCCTGGTTAGTACATGGATGGGAGACTGCCTGGGAATACCAGGTGCTTTAATCTTTTTGGAAAATTTCACGAATTATATAATAATCTTTCATTAAAAAAAAAAAAAAAGATTCAATGCCGATCTCTGAATCTTAGCAGGTTTAGGTCTGGTTAGTACTTTGATGAGAGACTGCCTAGGAATACCAGGTGCTTTTAGCTTTTGGGTTTTCTTTCCTACTTATATAATGTACTGGCGATTAGATTGGCTGGTCTTTAAATAGCCCTCTCTTTGCAGCAGTCTTCGCTTACGGCCATACCAACCTGGCTATGCCTGATCTCGTCTGATCTCTGAAGCTAAGCAGGTTTGGGCCTGGTTAGTACTTGGATGGGAGACCGCCTGGGAATACCAGGTGCTGTAAGCTTTTTGGACATTTTTCTCTTAGTTTTTAATAATTTTGCCAAAAAATAGAGTCAATGCCCGATCTCTGAATCTTAGCAGGTTTAGGTCTGGTTAGTACTTTTATGAGAGACTGCCTAGGAATACCAGGTGCTTTAAGCTTTTGGGTTTTCTTTCCTACTTATATAATGTACTGGCGATAAGATTGGCTGGTCTTTAAATAGCCCTCTCTTTGCAGCAGACTTCGCTTACGGCCATACCAACCTGGCTATGTCCGATCTCGTCTGATCTCGGAAGCTAAGCAGGTTTGGGCCTGGTTAGTACTTGGATGGGAGACCGCCTGGGAATTCCAGGTGCTGTAAGCTTTTTGGACATTTTTCACTTAGTATATAATAATTTTGCCAAAAAATAGAGTCAGTGCCTGATCTCTGAATATTAGCAGGTTTGGGCCTGTTTAGTACATGGATGGGAGACTGCCTGGGAATATACTGCCTTTAATTATAATTTTGCATTATTGAGACACTGTTTTCCTAATGAATGTTGTTCAGTGCTTTGACGCAATGTATTTTGTTTAAAGCACTATATAAATAAAGGTGATTGATTGATTGATTGAATACCAGGTGCTGTAAGCTTTTTGGACATTTTTCACTTAGTATATAATAATTTTTCCAAAAAATAGAGTCAATGCCCGATCTCTGAATATTAGCAGGTTTGGGCCTGGTTAGTACATGGATGGGAGACTGCCTGGGAATACCAGGTGCTTTAATCTTTTTGGAAAATTTCACGAATTATATAATAATCTTTCATTAAAAAAAAAAAAAAGATTCAATGCCTGATCTCTGAATCTTAGCAGGTTTAGGTCTGGTTAGTACTTTGATGAGAGACTGCCTAGGAATACCAGGTGCTTTTAGCTTTTGGGTTTTCTTTCCTACTTATATAATGTACTGGCGATTAGATTGGCTGGTCTTTAAATAGCCCTCTCTTTGCAGCAGTCTTCGCTTACGGCCATACCAACCTGGCTATGCCTGATCTCGTCTGATCTCTGAAGCTAAGCAGGTTTGGGCCTGGTTAGTACTTGGATGGGAGACCGCCTCGGAATACCAGGTGCTGTAAGCTTTTTGGACATTTTTCTCTTAGTTTTTAATAATTTTGCCAAAAAATAGAGTCAATGCCCGATCTCTGAATCTTAGCAGGTTTAGGTCTGGTTAGTACTTTTATGAGAGACTGCCTAGGAATACCAGGTGCTTTAAGCTTTTGGGTTTTCTTTCCTACTTATATAATGTACTGGCGATAAGATTGGCTGGTCTTTAAATAGCCCTCTCTTTGCAGCAGACTTCGCTTACGGCCATACCAACCTGGCTATGTCCGATCTCGTCTGATCTCGGAAGCTAAGCAGGTTTGGGCCCGGTTAGTACTTGGATGGGAGACCGCCTGGGAATACCAGGTGCTGTAAGCTTTTTGGACATTTTTCACTTAGTTTTTAATAATTTTGCCAAAAAATAGAGTCAATGCCCGATCTCTGAATATTAGCAGGTTTGGGCCTGGTTAGTACATGGATGGGAGACTGCCTGGGAATACCAGGTGCTTTAATCTTTTTGGAAAATTTCACGAATTATATAATAATCTTTCATTAAAAAAAAAAAAAAAAGATTCAATGCCCGATCTCTGAATCTTAGCAGGTTTAGGTCTGGTTAGTACTTTGATGAGAGACTGCCTAGGAATACCAGGTGCTTTTAGCTTTTGGGTTTTCTTTCCTACTTATATAATGTACTGGCGATTAGATTGGCTGGTCTTTAAATAGCCCTCTCTTTGCAGCAGTCTTCGCTTACGGCCATACCAACCTGGCTATGCCTGATCTCGTCTGATCTCTGAAGCTAAGCAGGTTTGGGCCTGGTTAGTACTTGGATGGGAGACCGCCTGGGAATACCAGGTGCTGTAAGCTTTTTGGACATTTTTCTCTTAGTTTTTAATAATTTTGCCAAAAAATAGAGTCAATGCCCGATCTCTGAATCTTAGCAGGTTTAGGTCTGGTTAGTACTTTTATGAGAGACTGCCTAGGAATACCAGGTGCTTTAAGCTTTTGGGTTTTCTTTCCTACTTATATAATGTACTGGCGATAAGATTGGCTGTTCTTTAAATAGCCCTCTCTTTGCAGCAGACTTCGCTTACGGCCATACCAACCTGGCTATGCCCGATCTCGTCTGATCTCGGAAGCTAAGCAGGTTTGGGCCTGGTTAGTACTTGGATGGGAGCCCGCCTGGGTATACCAGGTGCTGTAAGCTTTTTGGACATTTTTCACTTAGTATATAATAATTTTGCCAAAAAATAGAGTCAATGCCCGATCTCTGAATATTAGCAGGTTTGGGCCTGGTTAGTACATGGATGGGAGACTGCCTGGGAATACCAGGTGCTTTAATGTTTTTGGAAAATTTCACGAATTATATAATAATCTTTCATTAAAAAAAAAAAAAAAAGATTCAATGCCCGATCTCTGAATCTTAGCAGGTTTAGGTCTGGTTAGTACTTTGATGAGAGACTGCCTAGGAATACCAGGTGCTTTTAGCTTTTGGGTTTTCTTTCCTACTTATATAATGTACTGGCGATTAGATTGGCTGGTCTTTAAATAGCCCTCTCTTTGCAGCAGTCTTCGCTTACGGCCATACCAACCTGGCTATGCCTGATCTCGTCTGATCTCTGAAGCTAAGCAGGTTTGGGCCTGGTTAGTACTTGGATGGGAGACCGCCTGGGAATACCAGGTGCTGTAAGCTTTTTGGACATTTTTCTCTTAGTTTTTAATAATTTTGCCAAAAAATAGAGTCAATGCCCGATCTCTGAATCTTAGCAGGTTTAGGTCTGGTTAGTACTTTTATGAGAGACTGCCTAGGAATACCAGGTGCTTTAAGCTTTTGGGTTTTCTTTCCTACTTATATAATGTACTGGCGATAAGATTGGCTGGTCTTTAAATAGCCCTCTCTTTGCAGCAGACTTCGCTTACGGCCATACCAACCTGGCTATGTCCGATCTTGTCTGATCTCGGAAGCTAAGTAGGTTTGGGCCTGGTTAGTACTTGGATGGGAGACCGCCTGGGAATTCCAGGTGCTGTAAGCTTTTTGGACATTTTTCACTTAGTATATAATAATTTTGCCAAAAAATAGAGTCAGTGCCTGATCTCTGAATATTAGCAGGTTTGGGCCTGTTTAGTACATGGATGGGAGACTGCCTGGGAATATACTGCCTTTAATTATAATTTTGCATTATTGAGACACTGTTTTCCTAATGAATGTTGTTCAGTGCTTTGACGCAATGTATTTTGTTTAAAGCACTATATAAATAAAGGTGATTGATTGATTGATTGAATACCAGGTGCTGTAAGCTTTTTGGACATTTTTCACTTAGTATATAATAATTTTGCCAAAAAAAAAGTCAATGCCCCATCTCTGAATATTTGCAGGTTTGGGCCTGGTTAGTACATGGATGGGAGACAGCCTGGGAATACCAGGTGCTTTAATCTTTTTGGAAAATTTCACGAATTATATAATAATCTTTCATTAAAAAAAAAAAAAGAGTCAATGCCCGATCTCTGAATCTTAGCAGGTTTGGGCCTGGTTAGTACTTGGATGGGAGACCGCCTGGGAATACCAGGTGCTGTAAACTTTTTGGACATTTTTCACTTAGTTTATAATAATTTTGCCAAAAAATAGAGTCAATGCCCGATCTCTGAATCTTAGCAGGTTTAGGTCTGGTTAGTTTTTTTATTAGAGACTGCCTAGGAATACCAGGTGCTTTAAGCTTTTGGGTTTTCTTTACTACTTATATAATGTACTGGCGATAAGATTGGCTGTTCTTTAAATAGCCCTCTCTTTGCAGCAGACTTCGCTTACGGCCATACCAACCTGGCTATGCCCGATCTCGTCTGATCTCGGAAGCTAAGCAGGTTTGGGCCTGGTTAGTACTTGGATGGGAGACCGCCTGGGAATTCCAGGTGCTGTAAGCTTTTTGGACATTTTTCACTTAGTATATAATAATTTTGCCAAAAAATAGAGTCAGTGCCTGATCTCTGAATATTAGCAGGTTTGGGCCTGTTTAGTACATGGATGGGAGACTGCCTGGGAATATACTGCCTTTAATTATAATTTTGCATTATTGAGACACTGTTTTCCTAATGAATGTTGTTCAGTGCTTTGACGCAATGTATTTTGTTTAAAGCACTATATAAATAAAGGTGATTGATTGATTGATTGAATACCAGGTGCTGTAAGCTTTTTGGACATTTTTCACTTAGTATATAATAATTTTGCCAAAAAAAAAGTCAATGCCCGATCTCTGAATATTTGCAGGTTTGGGCCTGGTTAGTACATGGATGGGAGACAGCCTGGGAATACCAGGTGCTTTAATCTTTTTGGAAAATTTCACGAATTATATAATAATCTTTCATTAAAAAAAAAAAAAAGAGTCAATGCCCGATCTCTGAATCTTAGCAGGTTTGGGCCTGGTTAGTACTTGGATGGGAGACCGCCTGGGAATACCAGGTGCTGTAAACTTTTTGGACATTTTTCACTTAGTTTATAATAATTTTGCCAAAAAATAGAGTCAATGCCCGATCTCTGAATCTTAGCAGGTTTAGGTCTGGTTAGTTTTTTTATTAGAGACTGCCTAGGAATACCAGGTGCTTTAAGCTTTTGGGTTTTCTTTACTACTTATATAATGTACTGGCGATAAGATTGGCTGTTCTTTAAATAGCCCTCTCTTTGCAGCAGACTTCGCTTACGGCCATACCAACCTGGCTATGCCCGATCTCGTCTGATCTCGGAAGCTAAGCAGGTTTGGGCCTGGTTAGTACTTGGATGGGAGACCGCCTGGGAATACCAGGTGCTGTAAGCTTTTTGGACATTTTTCACTTAGTATATAATAATTTTGCCAAAAAATAGAGTCAATGCCCGATCTCTGAATATTTGCAGGTTTGGGCCTGGTTAGTACATGGATGGGAGACTGCCTGGGAATACCAGGTGCTTTAATCTTTTTGGAAAATTTCACGAATTATATAATAATCTTTCATAAAAAAAAAAAAAAAGATTCAATGCCTGATCTCTGAATCTTAGCAGGTTTAGGTCTGGTTAGTACTTTGATGAGAGACTGCCTAGGAATACCAGGTGCTTTTAGCTTTTGGGTTTTCTTTCCTACTTATATAATGTACTGGCGATTAGATTGGCTGGTCTTTAAATAGCCCTCTCTTTGCAGCAGTCTTCGCTTACGGCCATACCAACCTGGCTATGCCTGATCTCGTCTGATCTCTGAAGCTAAGCAGGTTTGGGCCTGGTTAGTACTTGGATGGGAGACCGCCTGGGAATACCAGGTGCTGTAAGCTTTTTGGACATTTTTCTCTTAGTTTTTAATAATTTTGCCAAAAAATAGAGTCAATGCCCGATCTCTGAATCTTAGCAGGTTTAGGTCTGGTTAGTACTTTTATGAGAGACTGCCTAGGAATACCAGGTTCTTTAAGCTTTTGGGTTTTCTTTCCTACTTATATAATGTACTGGCGATAAGATTGGCTGGTCTTTAAATAGCCCTCTCTTTGCAGCAGACTTCGCTTACGGCCATACCAACCTGGCTATGTCTGATCTTGTCTGATCTCGGAAGCTAAGCAGGTTTGGGCCTGGTTAGTACTTGGATGGGAGACCACCTGGGAATTCCAGGTGCTGTAAGCTTTTTGGACATTTTTCACTTAGTATATAATAATTTTGCCAAAAAATAGAGTCAGTGCCTGATCTCTGAATATTAGCAGGTTTGGGCCTGTTTAGTACATGGATGGGAGACTGCCTGGGAATATACTGCCTTTAATTATAATTTTGCATTATTGAGACACTGTTTTCCTAATGAATGTTGTTCAGTGCTTTGACGCAATGTATTTTGTTTAAAGCACTATATAAATAAAGGTGATTGATTGATTGATTGAATACCAGGTGCTGTAAGCTTTTTGGACATTTTTCACTTAGTATATAATAATTTTGCCAAAAAATAGAGTCAATGCCCGATCTCTGAATATTAGCAGGTTTGGGCCTGGTTAGTACATGGATGGGAGACTGCCTGGGAATACCAGGTGCTTTAATCTTTTTGGAAAATTTCACGAATTATATAATAATCTTTCATTAAAAAAAAAAAAAAGATTCAATGCCGATCTCTGAATCTTAGCAGGTTTAGGTCTGGTTAGTACTTTGATGAGAGACTGCCTAGGAATACCAGGTGCTTTTAGCTTTTGGGTTTTCTTTCCTACTTATATAATGTACTGGCGATTAGATTGGCTGGTCTTTAAATAGCCCTCTCTTTGCAGCAGTCTTCGCTTACGGCCATACCAACCTGGCTATGCCTGATCTCGTCTGATCTCTGAAGCTAAGCAGGTTTGGGCCTGGTTAGTACTTGGATGGGAGACCGCCTGGGAATACCAGGTGCTGTAAGCTTTTTGGACATTTTTCTCTTAGTTTTTAATAATTTTGCCAAAAAATAGAGTCAATGCCCGATCTCTGAATCTTAGCAGGTTTAGGTCTGGTTAGTACTTTTATGAGAGACTGCCTAGGAATACCAGGTGCTTTAAGCTTTTGGGTTTTCTTTCCTACTTATATAATGTACTGGCGATAAGATTGGCTGGTCTTTAAATACCCCTCTCTTTGCAGCAGACTTCGCTTATGGCCATACCAACCTGGCTATGTCCGATCTTGTCTGATCTCGGAAGCTAAGCAGGTTTGGGCCTGGTTAGTACTTGGATGGGAGACCGCCTGGGAATTCCAGGTGCTGTAAGCTTTTTGGACATTTTTCACTTAGTATATAATAATTTTGCCAAAAAATAGAGTCAGTGCCTGATCTCTGAATATTAGCAGGTTTGGGCCTGTTTAGTACATGGATGGGAGACTGCCTGGGAATATACTGCCTTTAATTATAATTTTGCATTATTGAGACACTGTTTTCCTAATGAATGTTGTTCAGTGCTTTGACGCAATGTATTTTGTTTAAAGCACTATATAAATAAAGGTGATTGATTGATTGATTGAATACCAGGTGCTGTAAGCTTTTTGGACATTTTTCACTTAGTATATAATAATTTTTCCAAAAAATAGAGTCAATGCCCGATCTCTGAATATTAGCAGGTTTGGGCCTGGTTAGTACATGGATGGGAGACTGCCTGGGAATACCAGGTGCTTTAATCTTTTTGGAAAATTTCACGAATTATATAATAATCTTTCATTAAAAAAAAAAAAAAGATTCAATGCCTGATCTCTGAATCTTAGCAGGTTTAGGTCTGGTTAGTACTTTGATGAGAGACTGCCTAGGAATACCAGGTGCTTTTAGCTTTTGGGTTTTCTTTCCTACTTATATAATGTACTGGCGATTAGATTGGCTGGTCTTTAAATAGCCCTCTCTTTGCAGCAGTCTTCGCTTACGGCCATACCAACCTGGCTATGCCTGATCTCGTCTGATCTCTGAAGCTAAGCAGGTTTGGGCCTGGTTAGTACTTGGATGGGAGACCGCCTGGGAATACCAGGTGCTGTAAGCTTTTTGGACATTTTTCTCTGAGTTTTTAATAATTTTGCCAAAAAATAGAGTCAATGCCCGATCTCTGAATCTTAGCAGGTTTAGGTCTGGTTAGTACTTTTATGAGAGACTGCCTAGGAATACCAGGTGCTTTAAGCTTTTGGGTTTTCTTTCCTACTTATATAATGTACTGGCGATAAGATTGGCTGGTCTTTAAATAGCCCTCTCTTTGCAGCAGACTTCGCTTACGGCCATACCAACCTGGCTATGTCCGATCTCGTCTGATCTCTGAAGCTAAGCAGGTTTGGGCCTGGTTAGTACTTGGATGGGAGACCGCCTGGGAATACCAGGTGCTGTAAGCTTTTTGGACATTTTTCACTTAGTTTTTAATAATTTTGCCAAAAAATAGAGTCAATGCCCGATCTCTGAATCTTAGCAGGTTTAGGTCTGGTTAGTACTTTTATGAGAGACTGCCTAGGAATACCAGGTGCTTTAAGCTTTTGGGTTTTCTTTCCTACATATATAATGTACTGGCGATAAGATTGGCTGTTCTTTAAATAGCCCTCTCTTTGCAGCAGACTTCGCTTACGGCCATACCAACCTGGCTATGGCCGATCTCGTCTGATCTCGGAAGCTAAGCAGGTTTGGGCCTGGTTAGTACTTGGATGGGAGCCCGCCTGGGTATACCAGGTGCTGTAAGCTTTTTGGACATTTTTCACTTAGTATATAATAATTTTGCCAAAAAATATAGTCAATGCCCGATCTCTGAATATTAGCAGGTTTGGGCCTGGTTAGTACATGGATGGGAGACTGCCTGGGAATACCAGGTGCTTTAATCTTTTTGGAAAATTTCACGAATTATATAATAATCTTTCATTAAAAAAAAAAAAAAGATTCAATGCCCGATCTCTGAATCTTAGCAGGTTTAGGTCTGGTTAGTACTTTGATGAGAGACTGCCTAGGAATACCAGGTGCTTTTAGCTTTTGGGTTTTCTTTCCTACTTATATAATGTACTGGCGATTAGATTGGCTGGTCTTTAAATAGCCCTCTCTTTGCAGCAGTCTTCGCTTACGGCCATACCAACCTGGCTATGCCTGATCTCGTCTGATCTCTGAAGCTAAGCAGGTTTGGGCCTGGTTAGTACTTGGATGGGAGACCGCCTGGGAATACCAGGTGTTGTAAGCTTTTTGGACATTTTTCTCTTAGTTTTTAATAATTTTGCCAAAAAATAGAGTCAATGCCCGATCTCTGAATCTTAGCAGGTTTAGGTCTGGTTAGTACTTTTATGAGAGACTGCCTGGGAATACCAGGTGCTTTAAGCTTTTGGGTTTTCTTTCCTACTTATATAATGTACTGGCGATAAGATTGGCTGGTCTTTAAATAGCCCTCTCTTTGCAGCAGACTTCGCTTACGGCCATACCAACCTGGCTATGTCCGATCTTGTCTGATCTCGGAAGCTAAGCAGGTTTGGGCCTGGTTAGTACTTGGATGGGAGACCGCCTGGGAATTCCAGGTGCTGTAAGCTTTTTGGACATTTTTCACTTAGTATATAATAATTTTGCCAAAAAATAGAGTCAGTGCCTGATCTCTGAATATTAGCAGGTTTGGGCCTGTTTAGTACATGGATGGGAGACTGCCTGGGAATATACTGCCTTTAATTATAATTTTGCATTATTGAGACACTGTTTTCCTAATGAATGTTGTTCAGTGCTTTGACGCAATGTATTTTGTTTAAAGCACTATATAAATAAAGGTGATTGATTGATTGATTGAATACCAGGTGCTGTAAGCTTTTTGGACATTTTTCACTTAGTATATAATAATTTTGCCAAAAAAAAAGTCAATGCCCGATCTCTGAATATTTGCAGGTTTGGGCCTGGTTAGTACATGGATGGGAGACAGCCTGGGAATACCAGGTGCTTTAATCTTTTTGGAAAATTTCACGAATTATATAATAATCTTTCATTAAAAAAAAAAAAAAAGAGTCAATGCCCGATCTCTGAATCTTAGCAGGTTTAGGTCTGGTTAGTACTTTGATGAGAGACTGCCTAGGAATACCAGGTGCTTTAAGCTTTTGGGCTTCCTTTCCTACTTATATAATGTACTGGCGATAAGATTGGCTGGTCTTTAAATAGCCCTCTCTTTGCAACAGACTTCGCTTACGGCCATACCAACCTGGCTATGCCCGATCTTGTCCGATCTCGGAAGCTAAGCAGGTTTGGGCCTGGTTAGTACTTGGATGGGAGACCGCCTGGGAATACCAGGTGCTGTAAACTATTTGGACATTTTTCACTTAGTTTATAATAATTTTGCCAAAAAATAGAGTCAATGCCCGATCTCTGAATCTTAGCAGGTTTAGGTCTGGTTAGTTTTTTTATTAGAGACTGCCTAGGAATACCAGGTGCTTTAAGCTTTTGGGTTTTCTTTACTACTTATATAATGTACTGGCGATAAGATTGGCTGTTCTTTAAATAGCCCTCTCTTTGCAGCAGACTTCGCTTACGGCCATACCAACCTGGCTATGCCCGAACTCGTCTGATCTCGGAAGCTAAGCAGGTTTGGGCCTGGTTAGTACTTGGATGGGAGACCGCCTGGGTATACCAGGTGCTGTAAGCTTTTTGGACATTTTTCACTTAGTATATAATAATTTTGCCAAAAAATAGAGTCAATGCCCGATCTCTGAATATTAGCAGGTTTGGGCCTGGTTAGTACATGGATGGGAGACTGCCTGGGAATACCAGGTGCTTTAATCTTTTTGGAAAATTTCACGAATTATATAATAATCTTTCATTAAAAAAAAAAAAAAAGATTCAATGCCCGATCTCTGAATCTTAGCAGGTTTAGGTCTGGTTAGTACTTTGATGAGAGACTGCCTAGGAATACCAGGTGCTTTAAGCTTTTGGGTTTTCTTTCCTACTTATATAATGTACTGGCGATAAGATTGGCTGTTCTTTAAATAGCCCTCTCTTTGCAGCAGACTTCGCTTACGGCCATACCAACCTGGCTATGCCCGATCTCGTCTGATCTCGGAAGCTAAGCAGGTTTGGGCCTGGTTAGTACTTGGATGGGAGCCCGCCTGGGTATACCAGGTGCTGTAAGCTTTTTGGACATTTTTCACTTAGTATATAATAATTTTTCCAAAAAATAGAGTCAATGCCCGATCTCTGAATATTAGCAGGTTTGGGCCTGGTTAGTACATGGATGGGAGACTGCCTGGGAATACCAGGTGCTTTAATCTTTTTGGAAAATTTCACGAATTATATAATAATCTTTCATTAAAAAAAAAAAAAAGATTCAATGCCTGATCTCTGAATCTTAGCAGGTTTAGGTCTGGTTAGTACTTTGATGAGAGACTGCCTAGGAATACCAGGTGCTTTTAGCTTTTGGGTTTTCTTTCCTACTTATATAATGTACTGGCGATTAGATTGGCTGGTCTTTAAATAGCCCTCTCTTTGCAGCAGTCTTCGCTTACGGCCATACCAACCTGGCTATGCCTGATCTCGTCTGATCTCTGAAGCTAAGCAGGTTTGGGCCTGGTTAGTACTTGGATGGGAGACCGCCTGGGAATACCAGGTGCTGTAAGCTTTTTGGACATTTTTCTCTTAGTTTTTAATAATTTTGCCAAAAAATAGAGTCAATGCCCGATCTCTGAATCTTAGCAGGTTTAGGTCTGGTTAGTACTTTTATGAGAGACTGCCTAGGAATACCAGGTGCTTTAAGCTTTTGGGTTTTCTTTCCTACTTATATAATGTACTGGCGATAAGATTGGCTGGTCTTTAAATAGCCCTCTCTTTGCAGCAGACTTCGCTTACGGCCATACCAACCTGGCTATGTCCGATCTCGTCTGATCTCTGAAGCTAAGCAGGTTTGGGCCTGGTTAGTACTTGGATGGGAGACCGCCTGGGAATACCAGGTGCTGTAAGCTTTTTGGACATTTTTCACTTAGTTTTTAATAATTTTGCCAAAAAATAGAGTCAATGCCCGATCTCTGAATCTTAGCAGGTTTAGGTCTGGTTAGTACTTTTATGAGAGACTGCCTAGGAATACCAGGTGCTTTAAGCTTTTGGGTTTTCTTTCCTACTTATATAATGTACTGGCGATAAGATTGGCTGTTCTTTAAATAGCCCTCTCTTTGCAGCAGACTTCGCTTACGGCCATACCAACCTGGCTATGGCCGATCTCGTCTGATCTCGGAAGCTAAGCAGGTTTGGGCCTGGTTAGTACTTGGATGGGAGCCCGCCTGGGTATACCAGGTGCTGTAAGCTTTTTGGACATTTTTCACTTAGTATATAATAATTTTGCCAAAAAATATAGTCAATGCCCGATCTCTGAATATTAGCAGGTTTGGGCCTGGTTAGTACATGGATGGGAGACTGCCTGGGAATACCAGGTGCTTTAATCTTTTTGGAAAATTTCACGAATTATATAATAATCTTTCATTAAAAAAAAAAAAAAAGATTCAATGCCCGATCTCTGAATCTTAGCAGGTTTAGGTCTGGTTAGTACTTTGATGAGAGACTGCCTAGGAATACCAGGTGCTTTTAGCTTTTGGGTTTTCTTTCCTACTTATATAATGTACTGGCGATTAGATTGGCTGGTCTTTAAATAGCCCTCTCTTTGCAGCAGTCTTCGCTTACGGCCATACCAACCTGGCTATGCCTGATCTCGTCTGATCTCTGAAGCTAAGCAGGTTTGGGCCTGGTTAGTACTTGGATGGGAGACCGCCTGGGAATACCAGGTGTTGTAAGCTTTTTGGACATTTTTCTCTTAGTTTTTAATAATTTTGCCAAAAAATAGAGTCAATGCCCGATCTCTGAATCTTAGCAGGTTTAGGTCTGGTTAGTACTTTTATGAGAGACTGCCTGGGAATACCAGGTGCTTTAAGCTTTTGGGTTTTCTTTCCTACTTATATAATGTACTGGCGATAAGATTGGCTGGTCTTTAAATAGCCCTCTCTTTGCAGCAGACTTCGCTTACGGCCATACCAACCTGGCTATGTCCGATCTTGTCTGATCTCGGAAGCTAAGCAGGTTTGGGCCTGGTTAGTACTTGGATGGGAGACCGCCTGGGAATTCCAGGTGCTGTAAGCTTTTTGGACATTTTTCACTTAGTATATAATAATTTTGCCAAAAAATAGAGTCAGTGCCTGATCTCTGAATATTAGCAGGTTTGGGCCTGTTTAGTACATGGATGGGAGACTGCCTGGGAATATACTGCCTTTAATTATAATTTTGCATTATTGAGACACTGTTTTCCTAATGAATGTTGTTCAGTGCTTTGACGCAATGTATTTTGTTTAAAGCACTATATAAATAAAGGTGATTGATTGATTGATTGAATACCAGGTGCTGTAAGCTTTTTGGACATTTTTCACTTAGTATATAATAATTTTGCCAAAAAAAAAGTCAATGCCCGATCTCTGAATATTTGCAGGTTTGGGCCTGGTTAGTACATGGATGGGAGACAGCCTGGGAATACCAGGTGCTTTAATCTTTTTGGAAAATTTCACGAATTATATAATAATCTTTCATAAAAAAAAAAAAAAAGAGTCAATGCCCGATCTCTGAATCTTAGCAGGTTTAGGTCTGGTTAGTACTTTGATGAGAGACTGCCTAGGAATACCAGGTGCTTTAAGCTTTTGGGCTTCCTTTCCTACTTATATAATGTACTGGCGATAAGATTGGCTGGTCTTTAAATAGCCCTCTCTTTGCAACAGACTTCGCTTACGGCCATACCAACCTGGCTATGCCCGATCTTGTCCGATCTCGGAAGCTAAGCAGGTTTGGGCCTGGTTAGTACTTGGATGGGAGACCGCCTGGGAATACCAGGTGCTGTAAACTATTTGGACATTTTTCACTTAGTTTATAATAATTTTGCCAAAAAATAGAGTCAATGCCCGATCTCTGAATCTTAGCAGGTTTAGGTCTGGTTAGTTTTTTTATTAGAGACTGCCTAGGAATACCAGGTGCTTTAAGCTTTTGGGTTTTCTTTACTACTTATATAATGTACTGGCGATAAGATTGGCTGTTCTTTAAATAGCCCTCTCTTTGCAGCAGACTTCGCTTACGGCCATACCAACCTGGCTATGCCCGAACTCGTCTGATCTCGGAAGCTAAGCAGGTTTGGGCCTGGTTAGTACTTGGATGGGAGCCCGCCTGGGTATACCAGGTGCTGTAAGCTTTTTGGACATTTTTCACTTAGTATATAATAATTTTGCCAAAAAATAGAGTCAATGCCCGATCTCTGAATATTAGCAGGTTTGGGCCTGGTTAGTACATGGATGGGAGACTGCCTGGGAATACCAGGTGCTTTAATCTTTTTGGAAAATTTCACGAATTATATAATAATCTTTCATTAAAAAAAAAAAAAAGATTCAATGCCCGATCTCTGAATCTTAGCAGGTTTAGGTCTGGTTAGTACTTTGATGAGAGACTGCCTAGGAATACCAGGTGCTTTAAGCTTTTGGGTTTTCTTTCCTACTTATATAATGTACTGGCGATAAGATTGGCTGTTCTTTAAATAGCCCTCTCTTTGCAGCAGACTTCGCTTACGGCCATACCAACCTGGCTATGCCCGATCTCGTCTGATCTCGGAAGCTAAGCAGGTTTGGGCCTGGTTAGTACTTGGATGGGAGCCCGCCTGGGTATACCAGGTGCTGTAAGCTTTTTGGACATTTTTCACTTAGTATATAATAATTTTGCCAAAAAATAGAGTCAATGCCCGATCTCTGAATATTAGCAGGTTTGGGCCTGGTTAGTACATGGATGGGAGACTGCCTGGGAATACCAGGTGCTTTAATCTTTTTGGAAAATTTCACGAATTATATAATAATCTTTCATTAAACAAAAAAAAAAAGATTCAATGCCCGATCTCTGAATCTTAGCAGGTTTAGGTCTGGTTAGTACTTTGATGAGAGACTGCCTAGGAATACCAGGTGCTTTTAGCTTTT
>NC_068417.1:41954410-41986910 GCF_023724105.1 Carassius gibelio
GGGAATATACTGCCTTTAATTATAATTTTGCATTATTGAGACACTGTTTTCCTAATGAATGTTGTTCAGTGCTTTGACGCAATGTATTTTGTTTAAAGCACTATATAAATAAAGGTGATTGATTGATTGATTGAATACCAGGTGCTGTAAGCTTTTTGGACATTTTTCACTTAGTATATAATAATTTTGCCAAAAAATAGAGTCAATGCCCGATCTCTGAATATTAACAGGTTTGGGCCTGGTTAGTACATGGATGGGAGACTGCCTGGGAATACCAGGTGCTTTAATCTTTTTGGAAAATTTCACGAATTATATAATAATCTTTCATTAAAAAAAAAAAAAAAGATTCAATGCCGATCTCTGAATCTTAGCAGGTTTAGGTCTGGTTAGTACTTTGATGAGAGACTGCCTAGGAATACCAGGTGCTTTTAGCTTTTGGGTTTTCTTTCCTACTTATATAATGTACTGGCGATTAGATTGGCTGGTCTTTAAATAGCCCTCTCTTTGCAGCAGTCTTCGCTTACGGCCATACCAACCTGGCTATGCCTGATCTCGTCTGATCTCTGAAGCTAAGCAGGTTTGGGCCTGGTTAGTACTTGGATGGGAGACCGCCTGGGAATACCAGGTGCTGTAAGCTTTTTGGACATTTTTCTCTTAGTTTTTAATAATTTTGCCAAAAAATAGAGTCAATGCCCGATCTCTGAATCTTAGCAGGTTTAGGTCTGGTTAGTACTTTTATGAGAGACTGCCTAGGAATACCAGGTGCTTTAAGCTTTTGGGTTTTCTTTCCTACTTATATAATGTACTGGCGATAAGATTGGCTGGTCTTTAAATAGCCCTCTCTTTGCAGCAGACTTCGCTTACGGCCATACCAACCTGGCTATGTCCGATCTCGTCTGATCTCGGAAGCTAAGCAGGTTTGGGCCTGGTTAGTACTTGGATGGGAGACCGCCTGGGAATTCCAGGTGCTGTAAGCTTTTTGGACATTTTTCACTTAGTATATAATAATTTTGCCAAAAAATAGAGTCAGTGCCTGATCTCTGAATATTAGCAGGTTTGGGCCTGTTTAGTACATGGATGGGAGACTGCCTGGGAATATACTGCCTTTAATTATAATTTTGCATTATTGAGACACTGTTTTCCTAATGAATGTTGTTCAGTGCTTTGACGCAATGTATTTTGTTTAAAGCACTATATAAATAAAGGTGATTGATTGATTGATTGAATACCAGGTGCTGTAAGCTTTTTGGACATTTTTCACTTAGTATATAATAATTTTTCCAAAAAATAGAGTCAATGCCCGATCTCTGAATATTAGCAGGTTTGGGCCTGGTTAGTACATGGATGGGAGACTGCCTGGGAATACCAGGTGCTTTAATCTTTTTGGAAAATTTCACGAATTATATAATAATCTTTCATTAAAAAAAAAAAAAAGATTCAATGCCTGATCTCTGAATCTTAGCAGGTTTAGGTCTGGTTAGTACTTTGATGAGAGACTGCCTAGGAATACCAGGTGCTTTTAGCTTTTGGGTTTTCTTTCCTACTTATATAATGTACTGGCGATTAGATTGGCTGGCCTTTAAATAGCCCTCTCTTTGCAGCAGTCTTCGCTTACGGCCATACCAACCTGGCTATGCCTGATCTTGTCTGATCTCTGAAGCTAAGCAGGTTTGGGCCTGGTTAGTACTTGGATGGGAGACCGCCTGGGAATACCAGGTGCTGTAAGCTTTTTGGACATTTTTCTCTTAGTTTTTAATAATTTTGCCAAAAAATAGAGTCAATGCCCGATCTCTGAATCTTAGCAGGTTTAGGTCTGGTTAGTACTTTTATGAGAGACTGCCTAGGAATACCAGGTGCTTTAAGCTTTTGGGTTTTCTTTCCTACTTATATAATGTACTGGCGATAAGATTGGCTGGTCTTTAAATAGCCCTCTCTTTGCAGCAGACTTCGCTTACGGCCATACCAACCTGGCTATGTCCGATCTCGTCTGATCTCGGAAGCTAAGCAGGTTTGGGCCTGGTTAGTACTTGGATGGGAGACCGCCTGGGAATACCAGGTGCTGTAAGCTTTTTGGACATTTTTCACTTAGTTTTTAATAATTTTGCCAAAAAATAGAGTCAATGCCCGATCTCTGAATCTTAGCAGGTTTAGGTCTGGTTAGTACTTTTATGAGAGACTGCCTAGGAATACCAGGTGCTTTAAGCTTTTGGGTTTTCTTTCCTACTTATATAATGTACTGGCGATAAGATTGGCTGTTCTTTAAATAGCCCTCTCTTTGCAGCAGACTTCGCTTACGGCCATACCAACCTGGCTATGGCCGATCTCGTCTGATCTCGGAAGCTAAGCAGGTTTGGGCCTGGTTAGTACTTGGATGGGAGCCCGCCTGGGTATACCAGGTGCTGTAAGCTTTTTGGACATTTTTCACTTAGTATATAATAATTTTGCCAAAAAATATAGTCAATGCCCGATCTCTGAATATTAGCAGGTTTGGGCCTGGTTAGTACATGGATGGGAGACTGCCTGGGAATACCAGGTGCTTTAATCTTTTTGGAAAATTTCACGAATTATATAATAATCTTTCATTAAAAAAAAAAAAAAAGATTCAATGCCCGATCTCTGAATCTTAGCAGGTTTAGGTCTGGTTAGTACTTTGATGAGAGACTGCCTAGGAATACCAGGTGCTTTTAGCTTTTGGGTTTTCTTTCCTACTTATATAATGTACTGGCGATTAGATTGGCTGGTCTTTAAATAGCCCTCTCTTTGCAGCAGTCTTCGCTTACGGCCATACCAACCTGGCTATGCCTGATCTCGTCTGATCTCTGAAGCTAAGCAGGTTTGGGCCTGGTTAGTACTTGGATGGGAGACCGCCTGGGAATACCAGGTGTTGTAATCTTTTTGGACATTTTTCTCTTAGTTTTTAATAATTTTGCCAAAAAATAGAGTCAATGCCCGATCTCTGAATCTTAGCAGGTTTAGGTCTGGTTAGTACTTTTATGAGAGACTGCCTGGGAATACCAGGTGCTTTAAGCTTTTGGGTTTTCTTTCCTACTTATATAATGTACTGGCGATAAGATTGGCTGGTCTTTAAATAGCCCTCTCTTTGCAGCAGACTTCGCTTACGGCCATACCAACCTGGCTATGTCCGATCTTGTCTGATCTCGGAAGCTAAGCAGGTTTGGGCCTGGTTAGTACTTGGATGGGAGACCGCCTGGGAATTCCAGGTGCTGTAAGCTTTTTGGACATTTTTCACTTAGTATATAATAATTTTGCCAAAAAATAGAGTCAGTGCCTGATCTCTGAATATTAGCAGGTTTGGGCCTGTTTAGTACATGGATGGGAGACTGCCTGGGAATATACTGCCTTTAATTATAATTTTGCATTATTGAGACACTGTTTTCCTAATGAATGTTGTTCAGTGCTTTGACGCAATGTATTTTGTTTAAAGCACTATATAAATAAAGGTGATTGATTGATTGATTGAATACCAGGTGCTGTAAGCTTTTTGGACATTTTTCACTTAGTATATAATAATTTTGCCAAAAAAAAAGTCAATGCCCGATCTCTGAATATTTGCAGGTTTGGGCCTGGTTAGTACATGGATGGGAGACAGCCTGGGAATACCAGGTGCTTTAATCTTTTTGGAAAATTTCACGAATTATATAATAATCTTTCATTAAAAAAAAAAAAAAGAGTCAATGCCCGATCTCTGAATCTTAGCAGGTTTAGGTCTGGTTAGTACTTTGATGAGAGACTGCCTAGGAATACCAGGTGCTTTAAGCTTTTGGGCTTCCTTTCCTACTTATATAATGTACTGGCGATAAGATTGGCTGGTCTTTAAATAGCCCTCTCTTTGCAACAGATTTCGCTTACGGCCATACCAACCTGGCTATGCCCGATCTTGTCCGATCTCGGAAGCTAAGCAGGTTTGGGCCTGGTTAGTACTTGGATGGGAGACCGCCTGGGAATACCAGGTGCTGTAAACTATTTGGACATTTTTCACTTAGTTTATAATAATTTTGCCAAAAAATAGAGTCAATGCCCGATCTCTGAATCTTAGCAGGTTTAGGTCTGGTTAGTTTTTTTATTAGAGACTGCCTAGGAATACCAGGTGCTTTAAGCTTTTGGGTTTTCTTTACTACTTATATAATGTACTGGCGATAAGATTGGCTGTTCTTTAAATAGCCCTCTCTTTGCAGCAGACTTCGCTTACGGCCATACCAACCTGGCTATGCCCGAACTCGTCTGATCTCGGAAGCTAAGCAGGTTTGGGCCTGGTTAGTACTTGGATGGGAGCCCGCCTGGGTATACCAGGTGCTGTAAGCTTTTTGGACATTTTTCACTTAGTATATAATAATTTTGCCAAAAAATAGAGTCAATGCCCGATCTCTGAATATTAGCAGGTTTGGGCCTGGTTAGTACATGGATGGGAGACTGCCTGGGAATACCAGGTGCTTTAATCTTTTTGGAAAATTTCACGAATTATATAATAATCTTTCATTAAAAAAAAAAAAAAAAGATTCAATGCCCGATCTCTGAATCTTAGCAGGTTTAGGTCTGGTTAGTACTTTGATGAGAGACTGCCTAGGAATACCAGGTGCTTTAAGCTTTTGGGTTTTCTTTCCTACTTATATAATGTACTGGCGATAAGATTGGCTGTTCTTTAAATAGCCCTCTCTTTGCAGCAGACTTCGCTTACGGCCATACCAACCTGGCTATGCCCGATCTCGTCTGATCTCGGAAGCTAAGCAGGTTTGGGCCTGGTTAGTACTTGGATGGGAGCCCGCCTGGGTATACCAGGTGCTGTAAGCTTTTTGGACATTTTTCACTTAGTATATAATAATTTTGCCAAAAAATAGAGTCAATGCCCGATCTCTGAATATTAGCAGGTTTGGGCCTGGTTAGTACATGGATGGGAGACTGCCTGGGAATACCAGGTGCTTTAATCTTTTTGGAAAATTTCACGAATTATATAATAATCTTTCATTAAACAAAAAAAAAAAGATTCAATGCCCGATCTCTGAATCTTAGCAGGTTTAGGTCTGGTTAGTACTTTGATGAGAGACTGCCTAGGAATACCAGGTGCTTTTAGCTTTTGGGTTTTCTTTCCTACTTATATAATGTACTGGCGATTAGATTGGCTGGTCTTTAAATAGCCCTCTCTTTGCAGCAGTCTTCGCTTACGGCCATACCAACCTGGCTATGCCTGATCTCGTCTGATCTCTGAAGCTAAGCAGGTTTGGGCATGGTTAGTACTTGGATGGGAGACCGCCTGGGAATACCAGGTGCTGTAAGCTTTTTGGACATTTTTCTCTTAGTTTTTAATAATTTTGCCAAAAAATAGAGTCAATGCCCGATCTCTGAATCTTAGCAGGTTTAGGTCTGGTTAGTACTTTTATGAGAGACTGCCTAGGAATACCAGGTGCTTTAAGCTTTTGGGTTTTCTTTCCTACTTATATAATGTACTGGCGATAAGATTGGCTGGTCTTTAAATACCCCTCTCTTTGCAGAAGACTTCGCTTACGGCCATACCAACCTGGCTATGTCCGATCTTGTCTGATCTCGGAAGCTAAGCAGGTTTGGGCCTGGTTAGTACTTGGATGGGAGACCGCCTGGGAATTCCAGGTGCTGTAAGCTTTTTGGACATTTTTCACTTAGTATATAATAATTTTGCCAAAAAATAGAGTCAGTGCCTGATCTCTGAATATTAGCAGGTTTGGGCCTGTTTAGTACATGGATGGGAAACTGCCTGGGAATATACTGCCTTTAATTATAATTTTGCATCATTGAGACACTGTTTTCCTAATGAATGTTGTTCAGTGCTTTGACGCAATGTATTTTGTTTAAAGCACTATATAAATAAAGGTGATTGATTGATTGATTGAATACCAGGTGCTGTAAGCTTTTTGGACATTTTTCACTTAGTATATAATAATTTTGCCAAAAAATAGAGTCAATGCCCGATCTCTGAATATTAGCAGGTTTGGGCCTGGTTAGTACATGGATGGGAGACTGCCTGGGAATACCAGGTGCTTTAATCTTTTTGGAAAATTTCACGAATTATATAATAATCTTTCATAAAAAAAAAAAAAAAAGATTCAATGCCCGATCTCTGAATCTTAGCAGGTTTAGGTCTGGTTAGTACTTTGATGAGAGACTGCCTAGGAATACCAGGTGCTTTTAGCTTTTGGGTTTTCTTTCCTACTTATATAATGTACTGGCGATTAGATTGGCTGGTCTTTAAATAGCCCTCTCTTTGCAGCAGTCTTCGCTTACGGCCATACCAACCTGGCTATGCCTGATCTCGTCTGATCTCTGAAGCTAAGCAGGTTTGGGCCTGGTTAGTACTTGGATGGGAGACCGCCTGGGAATACCAGGTGCTGTAAACTTTTTGGACATTTTTCTCTTAGTTTTTAATAATTTTGCCAAAAAATAGAGTCAATGCCCGATCTCTGAATCTTAGCAGGTTTAGGTCTGGTTAGTACTTTTATGAGAGACTGCCTAGGAATACCAGGTGCTTTAAGCTTTTGGGTTTTCTTTCCTACTTATATAATGTACTGGCGATTAGATTGGCTGGTCTTTAAATAGCCCTCTCTTTGCAGCAGTCTTCGCTTACGGCCATACCAACCTGGCTATGCCTGATCTCGTCTGATCTCTGAAGCTAAGCAGGTTTGGGCCTGGTTAGTACTTGGATGGGAGACCGCCTGGGAATACCAGGTGCTGTAAGCTTTTTGGACATTTTTCACTTAGTTTTTAATAATTTTGCCAAAAAATAGAGTCAATGCCCGATCTCTGAATCTTAGCAGGTTTAGGTCTGGTTAGTACTTTTATGAGAGACTGCCTAGGAATACCAGGTGCTTTAAGCTTTTGGGTTTTCTTTCCTACTTATATAATGTACTGGCGATAAGATTGGCTGTTCTTTAAATAGCCCTCTCTTTGCAGCAGACTTCGCTTACGGCCATACCAACCTGGCTATGCCCGATCTCGTCTGATCTCGGAAGCTAAGCAGGTTTGGGCCTGGTTAGTACTTGGATGGGAGCCCGCCTGGGTATACCAGGTGCTGTAAGCTTTTTGGACATTTTTCACTTAGTATATAATAATTTTGCCAAAAAATAGAGTCAATGCCCGATCTCTGAATATTAGCAGGTTTGGGCCTGGTTAGTACATGGATGGGAGACTGCCTGGGAATACCAGGTGCTTTAATCTTTTTGGAAAATTTCACGAATTATATAATAATCTTTCATTAAAAAAAAAAAAAAAAAAGATTCAATGCCCGATCTCTGAATCTTAGCAGGTTTAGGTCTGGTTAGTACTTTGATGAGAGACTGCCTAGGAATACCAGGTGCTTTTAGCTTTTGGGTTTTCTTTCCTACTTATATAATGTACTGGCGATTAGATTGGCTGGTCTTTAAATAGCCCTCTCTTTGCAGCAGTCTTCGCTTACGGCCATACCAACCTGGCTATGCCTGATCTCGTCTGATCTCTGAAGCTAAGCAGGTTTGGGCCTGGTTAGTACTTGGATGGGAGACCGCCTGGGAATACCAGGTGCTGTAAGCTTTTTGGACATTTTTCTCTTAGTTTTTAATAATTTTGCCAAAAAATAGAGTCAATGCCCGATCTCTGAATCTTAGCAGGTTTAGGTCTGGTTAGTACTTTGATGAGAGACTGCCTAGGAATACCAGGTGCTTTAAGCTTTTGGGTTTTCTTTCCTACTTATATAATGTACTGGCGATAAGATTGGCTGGTCTTTAAATACCCCTCTCTTTGCAGCAGACTTCGCTTATGGCCATACCAACCTGGCTATGTCCGATCTTGTCTGATCTCGGAAGCTAAGCAGGTTTGGGCCTGGTTAGTACTTGGATGGGAGACC
This sequence comes from Carassius gibelio, assembly GCF_023724105.1. Lineage (NCBI taxonomy): Eukaryota > Metazoa > Chordata > Actinopteri > Cypriniformes > Cyprinidae > Carassius > Carassius gibelio. Next base: position 41,962,278 of record NC_068417.1, read on the forward strand.
GCCTGGGAATTCCAGGTGCTGTAAGCTTTTTGGACATTTTTCACTTAGTATATAATAATTATGCCAAAAAATAGAGTCAGTGCCTGATCTCTGAATATTAGCAGGTTTGGGCCTGTTTAGTACATGGATGGGAGACTGCCTGGGAATATACTGCCTTTAATTATAATTTTGCATTATTGAGACACTGTTTTCATAATGAATGTTGTTCAGTGCTTTGACGCAATGTATTTTGTTTAAAGCACTATATAAATAAAGGTGATTGATTGATTGATTGAATACCAGGTGCTGTAAGCTTTTTGGACATTTTTCACTTAGTATATAATAATTTTTCCAAAAAATAGAGTCAATGCCCGATCTCTGAATATTAGCAGGTTTGGGCCTGGTTAGTACATGGATGGGAGACTGCCTGGGAATACCAGGTGCTTTAATCTTTTTGGAAAATTTCACGAATTATATAATAATCTTTCATTAAAAAAAAAAAAAAGATTCAATGCCTGATCTCTGAATCTTAGCAGGTTTAGGTCTGGTTAGTACTTTGATGAGAGACTGCCTAGGAATACCAGGTGCTTTTAGCTTTTGGGTTTTCTTTCCTACTTATATAATGTACTGGCGATTAGATTGGCTGGTCTTTAAATAGCCCTCTCTTTGCAGCAGTCTTCGCTTACGGCCATACCAACCTGGCTATGCCTGATCTCGTCTGATCTCTGAAGCTAAGCAGGTTTGGGCCTGGTTAGTACTTGGATGGGAGACCGCCTGGGAATACCAGGTGCTGTAAGCTTTTTGGACATTTTTCTCTTAGTTTTTAATAATTTTGCCAAAAAATAGAGTCAATGCCCGATCTCTGAATCTTAGCAGGTTTAGGTCTGGTTAGTACTTTTATGAGAGACTGCCTAGGAATACCAGGTGCTTTAAGCTTTTGGGTTTTCTTTCCTACTTATATAATGTACTGGCGATAAGATTGGCTGGTCTTTAAATAGCCCTCTCTTTGCAGCAGACTTCGCTTACGGCCATACCAACCTGGCTATGTCCGATCTCGTCTGATCTCGGAAGCTAAGCAGGTTTGGGCCTGGTTAGTACTTGGATGGGAGACCGCCTGGGAATACCAGGTGCTGTAAGCTTTTTGGACATTTTTCACTTAGTTTTTAATAATTTTGCCAAAAAATAGAGTCAATGCCCGATCTCTGAATATTAGCAGGTTTGGGCCTGGTTAGTACATGGATGGGAGACTGCCTGGGAATACCAGGTGCTTTAATCTTTTTGGAAAATTTCACGAATTATATAATAATCTTTCATTAAAAAAAAAAAAAAAGATTCAATGCCCGATCTCTGAATCTTAGCAGGTTTAGGTCTGGTTAGTACTTTGATGAGAGACTGCCTAGGAATACCAGGTGCTTTTAGCTTTTGGGTTTTCTTTCCTACTTATATAATGTACTGGCGATTAGATTGGCTGGTCTTTAAATAGCCCTCTCTTTGCAGCAGTCTTCGCTTACGGCCATACCAACCTGGCTATGCCTGATCTCGTCTGATCTCTGAAGCTAAGCAGGTTTGGGCCTGGTTAGTACTTGGATGGGAGACCGCCTGGGAATACCAGGTGCTGTAAGCTTTTTGGACATTTTTCTCTTAGTTTTTAATAATTTTGCCAAAAAATAGAGTCAATGCCCGATCTCTGAATCTTAGCAGGTTTAGGTCTGGTTAGTACTTTTATGAGAGACTGCCTAGGAATACCAGGTGCTTTAAGCTTTTGGGTTTTCTTTCCTACTTATATAATGTACTGGCGATAAGATTGGCTGGTCTTTAAATACCCCTCTCTTTGCAGCAGACTTCGCTTACGACCATACCAACCTGGCTATGTCCGATCTTGTCTGATCTCGGAAGCTAAGCAGGTTTGGGCCTGGTTAGTACTTGGATGGGAGACCGCCTGGGAATTCCAGGTGCTGTAAGCTTTTTGGACATTTTTCACTTAGTATATAATAATTTTGCCAAAAAATAGAGTCAGTGCCTGATCTCTGAATATTAGCAGGTTTGGGCCTGTTTAGTACATGGATGGGAGACTGCCTGGGAATATACTGCCTTTAATTATAATTTTGCATTATTGAGACACTGTTTTCCTAATGAATGTTGTTCAGTGCTTTGACGCAATGTATTTTGTTTAAAGCACTATATAAATAAAGGTGATTGATTGATTGATTGAATACCAGGTGCTGTAAGCTTTTTGGACATTTTTCACTTAGTATATAATAATTTTGCCAAAAAAAAAGTCAATGCCCGATCTCTGAATATTTGCAGGTTTGGGCCTGGTTAGTACATGGATGGGAGACAGCCTGGGAATACCAGGTGCTTTAATCTTTTTGGAAAATTTCACGAATTATATAATAATCTTTCATTAAAAAAAAAAAAAGAGTCAATGCCCGATCTCTGAATCTTAGCAGGTTTGGGCCTGGTTAGTACTTGGATGGGAGACCGCCTGGGAATACCAGGTGCTGTAAACTTTTTGGACATTTTTCACTTAGTTTATAATAATTTTGCCAAAAAATAGAGTCAATGCCCGATCTCTGAATCTTAGCAGGTTTAGGTCTGGTTAGTTTTTTTATTAGAGACTGCCTAGGAATACCAGGTGCTTTAAGCTTTTGGGTTTTCTTTACTACTTATATAATGTACTGGCGATAAGATTGGCTGTTCTTTAAATAGCCCTCTCTTTGCAGCAGACTTCGCTTACGGCCATACCAACCTGGCTATGCCCGATCTCGTCTGATCTCGGAAGCTAAGCAGGTTTGGGCCTGGTTAGTACTTGGATGGGAGACCGCCTGGGAATTCCAGGTGCTGTAAGCTTTTTGGACATTTTTCACTTAGTATATAATAATTTTGCCAAAAAATAGAGTCAGTGCCTGATCTCTGAATATTAGCAGGTTTGGGCCTGTTTAGTACATGGATGGGAGACTGCCTGGGAATATACTGCCTTTAATTATAATTTTGCATTATTGAGACACTGTTTTCCTAATGAATGTTGTTCAGTGCTTTGACGCAATGTATTTTGTTTAAAGCACTATATAAATAAAGGTGATTGATTGATTGATTGAATACCAGGTGCTGTAAGCTTTTTGGACATTTTTCACTTAGTATATAATAATTTTGCCAAAAAAAAAGTCAATGCCCGATCTCTGAATATTTGCAGGTTTGGGCCTGGTTAGTACATGGATGGGAGACAGCCTGGGAATACCAGGTGCTTTAATCTTTTTGGAAAATTTCACGAATTATATAATAATCTTTCATTAAAAAAAAAAAAAGAGTCAATGCCCGATCTCTGAATCTTAGCAGGTTTGGGCCTGGTTAGTACTTGGATGGGAGACCGCCTGGGAATACCAGGTGCTGTAAACTTTTTGGACATTTTTCACTTAGTTTATAATAATTTTGCCAAAAAATAGAGTCAATGCCCGATCTCTGAATCTTAGCAGGTTTAGGTCTGGTTAGTTTTTTTATTAGAGACTGCCTAGGAATACCAGGTGCTTTAAGCTTTTGGGTTTTCTTTACTACTTATATAATGTACTGGCGATAAGATTGGCTGTTCTTTAAATAGCCCTCTCTTTGCAGCAGACTTCGCTTACGGCCATACCAACCTGGCTATGCCCGATCTCGTCTGATCTCGGAAGCTAAGCAGGTTTGGGCCTGGTTAGTACTTGGATGGGAGACCGCCTGGGAATTCCAGGTGCTGTAAGCTTTTTGGACATTTTTCACTTAGTATATAATAATTTTGCCAAAAAATAGAGTCAGTGCCTGATCTCTGAATATTAGCAGGTTTGGGCCTGTTTAGTACATGGATGGGAGACTGCCTGGGAATATACTGCCTTTAATTATAATTTTGCATTATTGAGACACTGTTTTCCTAATGAATGTTGTTCAGTGCTTTGACGCAATGTATTTTGTTTAAAGCACTATATAAATAAAGGTGATTGATTGATTGATTGAATACCAGGTGCTGTAAGCTTTTTGGACATTTTTCACTTAGTATATAATAATTTTGCCAAAAAAAAAGTCAATGCCCGATCTCTGAATATTTGCAGGTTTGGGCCTGGTTAGTACATGGATGGGAGACAGCCTGGGAATACCAGGTGCTTTAATCTTTTTGGAAAATTTCACGAATTATATAATAATCTTTCATTAAAAAAAAAAAAAAGAGTCAATGCCCGATCTCTGAATCTTAGCAGGTTTGGGCCTGGTTAGTACTTGGATGGGAGACCGCCTGGGAATACCAGGTGCTGTAAACTTTTTGGACATTTTTCACTTAGTTTATAATAATTTTGCCAAAAAATAGAGTCAATGCCCGATCTCTGAATCTTAGCAGGTTTAGGTCTGGTTAGTTTTTTTATTAGAGACTGCCTAGGAATACCAGGTGCTTTAAGCTTTTGGGTTTTCTTTACTACTTATATAATGTACTGGCGATAAGATTGGCTGTTCTTTAAATAGCCCTCTCTTTGCAGCAGACTTCGCTTACGGCCATACCAACCTGGCTATGCCCGATCTCGTCTGATCTCGGAAGCTAAGCAGGTTTGGGCCTGGTTAGTACTTGGATGGGAGACCGCCTGGGAATACCAGGTGCTGTAAGCTTTTTGGACATTTTTCACTTAGTATATAATAATTTTGCCAAAAAATAGAGTCAATGCCCGATCTCTGAATATTTGCAGGTTTGGGCCTGGTTAGTACATGGATGGGAGACTGCCTGGGAATACCAGGTGCTTTAATCTTTTTGGAAAATTTCACGAATTATATAATAATCTTTCATTAAAAAAAAAAAAAGATTCAATGCCTGATCTCTGAATCTTAGCAGGTTTAGGTCTGGTTAGTACTTTGATGAGAGACTGCCTAGGAATACCAGGTGCTTTTAGCTTTTGGGTTTTCTTTCCTACTTATATAATGTACTGGCGATTAGATTGGCTGGTCTTTAAATAGCCCTCTCTTTGCAGCAGTCTTCGCTTACGGCCATACCAACCTGGCTATGCCTGATCTCTGAAGCTAAGCAGGTTTGGGCCTGGTTAGTACTTGGATGGGAGACCGCCTGGGAATACCAGGTGCTGTAAGCTTTTTGGACATTTTTCTCTTAGTTTTTAATAATTTTGCAAAAAAATAGAGTCAATGCCCGATCTCTGAATCTTAGCAGGTTTAGGTCTGGTTAGTACTTTTATGAGAGACTGCCTAGGAATACCAGGTGCTTTAAGCTTTTGGGTTTTCTTTCCTACTTATATAATGTACTGGCGATAAGATTGGCTGGTCTTTAAATAGCCCTCTCTTTGCAGCAGACTTCGCTTACGGCCATACCAACCTGGCTATGTCCGATCTCGTCTGATCTCGGAAGCTAAGCAGGTTTGGGCCTGGTTAGTACTTGGATGGGAGACCGCCTGGGAATACCAGGTGCTGTAAGCTTTTTGGACATTTTTCACTTAGTTTTTAATAATTTTGCCAAAAAATAGAGTCAATGCCCGATCTCTGAATCTTAGCAGGTTTGGGTCTGGTTAGTACTTTTATGAGAGACTGCCTAGGAATACCAGGTGCTTTAAGCTTTTGGGTTTTCTTTCCTACTTATATAATGCACTGGCGATAAGATTGGCTGTTCTTTAAATAGCCCTCTCTTTGCAGCAGACTTTGCTTACGGCCATACCAACCTGGCTATGCCCGATCTCGTCTGATCTCGGAAGCTAAGCAGGTTTGGGCCTGGTTAGTACTTGGATGGGAGCCCGCCTGGGTATACCAGGTGCTGTAAGCTTTTTGGACATTTTTCACTTAGTATATAATAATTTTGCCAAAAAATAGAGTCAATGCCCGATCTCTGAATATTAGCAGGTTTGGGCCTGGTTAGTACATGGATGGGAGACTGCCTGGGAATACCAGGTGCTTTAATCTTTTTGGAAAATTTCACGAATTATATAATAATCTTTCATTAAAAAAAAAAAAAAGATTCAATGCCCGATCTCTGAATCTTAGCAGGTTTAGGTCTGGTTAGTACTTTGATGAGAGACTGCCTAGGAATACCAGGTGCTTTTAGCTTTTGGGTTTTCTTTCCTACTTATATAATGTACTGGCGATTAGATTGGCTGGTCTTTAAATAGCCCTCTCTTTGCAGCAGTCTTCGCTTACGGCCATACCAACCTGGCTATGCCTGATCTCGTCTGATCTCTGAAGCTAAGCAGGTTTGGGCCTGGTTAGTACTTGGATGGGAGACCGCCTGGGAATACCAGGTGCTGTAAGCTTTTTGGACATTTTTCTCTTAGTTTTTAATAATTTTGCCAAAAAATAGAGTCAATGCCCGATCTCTGAATCTTAGCAGGTTTAGGTCTGGTTAGTACTTTTATGAGAGACTGCCTAGGAATACCAGGTGCTTTAAGCTTTTGGGTTTTCTTTCCTACTTATATAATGTACTGGCGATAAGATTGGCTGGTCTTTAAATACCCCTCTCTTTGCAGCAGACTTTGCTTACGGCCATACCAACCTGGCTATGTCCGATCTTGTCTGATCTCGGAAGCTAAGCAGGTTTGGGCCTGGTTAGTACTTGGATGGGAGACCGCCTGGGAATTCCAGGTGCTGTAAGCTTTTTGGACATTTTTCACTTAGTATATAATAATTTTGCCAAAAAATAGAGTCAGTGCCTGATCTCTGAATATTAGCAGGTTTGGGCCTGTTTAGTACATGGATGGGAGACTGCCTGGGAATATACTGCCTTTAATTATAATTTTGCATTATTGAGACACTGTTTTCCTAATGAATGTTGTTCAGTGCTTTGACGCAATGTATTTTGTTTAAAGCACTATATAAATAAAGGTGATTGATTGATTGATTGAATACCAGGTGCTGTAAGCTTTTTGGACATTTTTCACTTAGTATATAATAATTTTGCCAAAAAATAGAGTCAATGCCCGATCTCTGAATATTAGCAGGTTTGGGCCTGGTTAGTACATGGATGGGAGACTGCCTGGGAATACCAGGTGCTTTAATCTTTTTGGAAAATTTCACGAATTATATAATAATCTTTCATTAAAAAAAAAAAAAAAGATTCAATGCCCGATCTCTGAATCTTAGCAGGTTTAGGTCTGGTTAGTACTTTGATGAGAGACTGCCTAGGAATACCAGGTGCTTTTAGCTTTTGGGTTTTCTTTCCTACTTATATAATGTACTGGCGATTAGATTGGCTGGTCTTTAAATAGCCCTCTCTTTGCAGCAGTCTTCGCTTACGGCCATACCAACCTGGCTATGCCTGATCTCGTCTGATCTCTGAAGCTAAGCAGGTTTGGGCCTGGTTAGTACTTGGATGGGAGACCGCCTGGGAATACCAGGTGCTGTAAACTTTTTGGACATTTTTCTCTTAGTTTTTAATAATTTTGCCAAAAAATAGTCAATGCCCGATCTCTGAATCTTAGCAGGTTTAGGTCTGGTTAGTACTTTTATGAGAGACTGCCTAGGAATACCAGGTGCTTTAAGCTTTTGGGTTTTCTTTCCTACTTATATAATGTACTGGCGATAAGATTGGCTGGTCTTTAAATAGCCCTCTCTTTGCAGCAGACTTCGCTTACGGCCATACCAACCTGGCTATGTCCGATCTCGTCTGATCTCGGAAGCTAAGCAGGTTTGGGCCTGGTTAGTACTTGGATGGGAGACCGCCTGGGAATACCAGGTGCTGTAAGCTTTTTGGACATTTTTCTCTTAGTTTTTAATAATTTTGCCAAAAAATAGAGTCAATGCCCGATCTCTGAATATTAGCAGGTTTGGGCCTGGTTAGTACATGGATGGGAGACTGCCTGGGAATACCAGGTGCTTTAATCTTTTTGGAAAATTTCACGAATTATATAATAATCTTTCATTAAAAAAAAAAAAAAAAGATTCAATGCCCGATCTCTGAATCTTAGCAGGTTTAGGTCTGGTTAGTACTTTGATGAGAGACTGCCTAGGAATACCAGGTGCTTTTAGCTTTTGGGTTTTCTTTCCTACTTATATAATGTACTGGCGATTAGATTGGCTGGTCTTTAAATAGCCCTCTCTTTGCAGCAGTCTTCGCTTACGGCCATACCAACCTGGCTATGCCTGATCTCGTCTGATCTCTGAAGCTAAGCAGGTTTGGGCCTGGTTAGTACTTGGATGGGAGACCGCCTGGGAATACCAGGTGCTGTAAGCTTTTTGGACATTTTTCTCTTAGTTTTTAATAATTTTGCCAAAAAATAGAGTCAATGCCCGATCTCTGAATCTTAGCAGGTTTAGGTCTGGTTAGTACTTTTATGAGAGACTGCCTAGGAATACCAGGTGCTTTAAGCTTTTGGGTTTTCTTTCCTACTTATATAATGTACTGGCGATAAGATTGGCTGGTCTTTAAATAGCCCTCTCTTTGCAGCAGACTTCGCTTACGGCCATACCAACCTGGCTATGGCCGATCTCGTCTGATCTCGGAAGCTAAGCAGGTTTGGGCCTGGTTAGTACTTGGATGGGAGCCCGCCTGGGTATACCAGGTGCTGTAAGCTTTTTGGACATTTTTCACTTAGTATATAATAATTTTGCCAAAAAATATAGTCAATGCCCGATCTCTGAATATTAGCAGGTTTGGGCCTGGTTAGTACATGGATGGGAGACTGCCTGGGAATACCAGGTGCTTTAATCTTTTTGGAAAATTTCACGAATTATATAATAATCTTTCATTAAAAAAAAAAAAAAAGATTCAATGCCCGATCTCTGAATCTTAGCAGGTTTAGGTCTGGTTAGTACTTTGATGAGAGACTGCCTAGGAATACCAGGTGCTTTTAGCTTTTGGGTTTTCTTTCCTACTTATATAATGTACTGGCGATTAGATTGGCTGGTCTTTAAATAGCCCTCTCTTTGCAGCAGTCTTCGCTTACGGCCATACCAACCTGGCTATGCCTGATCTCGTCTGATCTCTGAAGCTAAGCAGGTTTGGGCCTGGTTAGTACTTGGATGGGAGACCGCCTGGGAATACCAGGTGTTGTAAGCTTTTTGGACATTTTTCTCTTAGTTTTTAATAATTTTGCCAAAAAATAGAGTCAATGCCCGATCTCTGAATCTTAGCAGGTTTAGGTCTGGTTAGTACTTTTATGAGAGACTGCCTGGGAATACCAGGTGCTTTAAGCTTTTGGGTTTTCTTTCCTACTTATATAATGTACTGGCGATAAGATTGGCTGGTCTTTAAATAGCCCTCTCTTTGCAGCAGACTTCGCTTACGGCCATACCAACCTGGCTATGTCCGATCTTGTCTGATCTCGGAAGCTAAGCAGGTTTGGGCCTGGTTAGTACTTGGATGGGAGACCGCCTGGGAATTCCAGGTGCTGTAAGCTTTTTGGACATTTTTCACTTAGTATATAATAATTTTGCCAAAAAATAGAGTCAGTGCCTGATCTCTGAATATTAGCAGGTTTGGGCCTGTTTAGTACATGGATGGGAGACTGCCTGGGAATATACTGCCTTTAATTATAATTTTGCATTATTGAGACACTGTTTTCCTAATGAATGTTGTTCAGTGCTTTGACGCAATGTATTTTGTTTAAAGCACTATATAAATAAAGGTGATTGATTGATTGATTGAATACCAGGTGCTGTAAGCTTTTTGGACATTTTTCACTTAGTATATAATAATTTTGCCAAAAAAAAAGTCAATGCCCGATCTCTGAATATTTGCAGGTTTGGGCCTGGTTAGTACATGGATGGGAGACAGCCTGGGAATACCAGGTGCTTTAATCTTTTTGGAAAATTTCACGAATTATATAATAATCTTTCATTAAAAAAAAAAAAAAAGAGTCAATGCCCGATCTCTGAATCTTAGCAGGTTTAGGTCTGGTTAGTACTTTGATGAGAGACTGCCTAGGAATACCAGGTGCTTTAAGCTTTTGGGCTTCCTTTCCTACTTATATAATGTACTGGCGATAAGATTGGCTGGTCTTTAAATAGCCCTCTCTTTGCAACAGACTTCGCTTACGGCCATACCAACCTGGCTATGCCCGATCTTGTCCGATCTCGGAAGCTAAGCAGGTTTGGGCCTGGTTAGTACTTGGATGGGAGACCGCCTGGGAATACCAGGTGCTGTAAACTATTTGGACATTTTTCACTTAGTTTATAATAATTTTGCCAAAAAATAGAGTCAATGCCCGATCTCTGAATCTTAGCAGGTTTAGGTCTGGTTAGTTTTTTTATTAGAGACTGCCTAGGAATACCAGGTGCTTTAAGCTTTTGGGTTTTCTTTACTACTTATATAATGTACTGGCGATAAGATTGGCTGTTCTTTAAATAGCCCTCTCTTTGCAGCAGACTTCGCTTACGGCCATACCAACCTGGCTATGCCCGAACTCGTCTGATCTCGGAAGCTAAGCAGGTTTGGGCCTGGTTAGTACTTGGATGGGAGCCCGCCTGGGTATACCAGGTGCTGTAAGCTTTTTGGACATTTTTCACTTAGTATATAATAATTTTGCCAAAAAATAGAGTCAATGCCCGATCTCTGAATATTAGCAGGTTTGGGCCTGGTTAGTACATGGATGGGAGACTGCCTGGGAATACCAGGTGCTTTAATCTTTTTGGAAAATTTCACGAATTATATAATAATCTTTCATTAAAAAAAAAAAAAAAGATTCAATGCCCGATCTCTGAATCTTAGCAGGTTTAGGTCTGGTTAGTACTTTGATGAGAGACTGCCTAGGAATACCAGGTGCTTTAAGCTTTTGGGTTTTCTTTCCTACTTATATAATGTACTGGCGATAAGATTGGCTGTTCTTTAAATAGCCCTCTCTTTGCAGCAGACTTCGCTTACGGCCATACCAACCTGGCTATGCCCGATCTCGTCTGATCTCGGAAGCTAAGCAGGTTTGGGCCTGGTTAGTACTTGGATGGGAGCCCGCCTGGGTATACCAGGTGCTGTAAGCTTTTTGGACATTTTTCACTTAGTATATAATAATTTTGCCAAAAAATAGAGTCAATGCCCGATCTCTGAATATTAGCAGGTTTGGGCCTGGTTAGTACATGGATGGGAGACTGCCTGGGAATACCAGGTGCTTTAATCTTTTTGGAAAATTTCACGAATTATATAATAATCTTTCATTAAACAAAAAAAAAAAGATTCAATGCCCGATCTCTGAATCTTAGCAGGTTTAGGTCTGGTTAGTACTTTGATGAGAGACTGCCTAGGAATACCAGGTGCTTTTAGCTTTTGGGTTTTCTTTCCTACTTATATAATGTACTGGCGATTAGATTGGCTGGTCTTTAAATAGCCCTCTCTTTGCAGCAGTCTTCGCTTACGGCCATACCAACCTGGCTATGCCTGATCTCGTCTGATCTCTGAAGCTAAGCAGGTTTGGGCCTGGTTAGTACTTGGATGGGAGACCGCCTGGGAATACCAGGTGCTGTAAGCTTTTTGGACATTTTTCTCTTAGTTTTTAATAATTTTGCCAAAAAATAGAGTCAATGCCCGATCTCTGAATCTTAGCAGGTTTAGGTCTGGTTAGTACTTTTATGAGAGACTGCCTAGGAATACCAGGTGCTTTAAGCTTTTGGGTTTTCTTTCCTACTTATATAATGTACTGGCGATAAGATTGGCTGGTCTTTAAATACCCCTCTCTTTGCAGAAGACTTCGCTTACGGCCATACCAACCTGGCTATGTCCGATCTTGTCTGATCTCGGAAGCTAAGCAGGTTTGGGCCTGGTTAGTACTTGGATGGGAGACCGCCTGGGAATTCCAGGTGCTGTAAGCTTTTTGGACATTTTTCACTTAGTATATAATAATTTTGCCAAAAAATAGAGTCAGTGCCTGATCTCTGAATATTAGCAGGTTTGGGCCTGTTTAGTACATGGATGGGAAACTGCCTGGGAATATACTGCCTTTAATTATAATTTTGCATCATTGAGACACTGTTTTCCTAATGAATGTTGTTCAGTGCTTTGACGCAATGTATTTTGTTTAAAGCACTATATAAATAAAGGTGATTGATTGATTGATTGAATACCAGGTGCTGTAAGCTTTTTGGACATTTTTCACTTAGTATATAATAATTTTGCCAAAAAATAGAGTCAATGCCCGATCTCTGAATATTAGCAGGTTTGGGCCTGGTTAGTACATGGATGGGAGACTGCCTGGGAATACCAGGTGCTTTAATCTTTTTGGAAAATTTCACGAATTATATAATAATCTTTCATAAAAAAAAAAAAAAAGATTCAATGCCCGATCTCTGAATCTTAGCAGGTTTAGGTCTGGTTAGTACTTTGATGAGAGACTGCCTAGGAATACCAGGTGCTTTTAGCTTTTGGGTTTTCTTTCCTACTTATATAATGTACTGGCGATTAGATTGGCTGGTCTTTAAATAGCCCTCTCTTTGCAGCAGTCTTCGCTTACGGCCATACCAACCTGGCTATGCCTGATCTCGTCTGATCTCTGAAGCTAAGCAGGTTTGGGCCTGGTTAGTACTTGGATGGGAGACCGCCTGGGAATACCAGGTGCTGTAAACTTTTTGGACATTTTTCTCTTAGTTTTTAATAATTTTGCCAAAAAATAGAGTCAATGCCCGATCTCTGAATCTTAGCAGGTTTAGGTCTGGTTAGTACTTTTATGAGAGACTGCCTAGGAATACCAGGTGCTTTAAGCTTTTGGGTTTTCTTTCCTACTTATATAATGTACTGGCGATTAGATTGGCTGGTCTTTAAATAGCCCTCTCTTTGCAGCAGTCTTCGCTTACGGCCATACCAACCTGGCTATGCCTGATCTCGTCTGATCTCTGAAGCTAAGCAGGTTTGGGCCTGGTTAGTACTTGGATGGGAGACCGCCTGGGAATACCAGGTGCTGTAAGCTTTTTGGACATTTTTCACTTAGTTTTTAATAATTTTGCCAAAAAATAGAGTCAATGCCCGATCTCTGAATCTTAGCAGGTTTAGGTCTGGTTAGTACTTTTATGAGAGACTGCCTAGGAATACCAGGTGCTTTAAGCTTTTGGGTTTTCTTTCCTACTTATATAATGTACTGGCGATAAGATTGGCTGTTCTTTAAATAGCCCTCTCTTTGCAGCAGACTTCGCTTACGGCCATACCAACCTGGCTATGCCCGATCTCGTCTGATCTCGGAAGCTAAGCAGGTTTGGGCCTGGTTAGTACTTGGATGGGAGCCCGCCTGGGTATACCAGGTGCTGTAAGCTTTTTGGACATTTTTCACTTAGTATATAATAATTTTGCCAAAAAATAGAGTCAATGCCCGATCTCTGAATATTAGCAGGTTTGGGCCTGGTTAGTACATGGATGGGAGACTGCCTGGGAATACCAGGTGCTTTAATCTTTTTGGAAAATTTCACGAATTATATAATAATCTTTCATTAAAAAAAAAAAAAAAAAGATTCAATGCCCGATCTCTGAATCTTAGCAGGTTTAGGTCTGGTTAGTACTTTGATGAGAGACTGCCTAGGAATACCAGGTGCTTTTAGCTTTTGGGTTTTCTTTCCTACTTATATAATGTACTGGCGATTAGATTGGCTGGTCTTTAAATAGCCCTCTCTTTGCAGCAGTCTTCGCTTACGGCCATACCAACCTGGCTATGCCTGATCTCGTCTGATCTCTGAAGCTAAGCAGGTTTGGGCCTGGTTAGTACTTGGATGGGAGACCGCCTGGGAATACCAGGTGCTGTAAGCTTTTTGGACATTTTTCTCTTAGTTTTTAATAATTTTGCCAAAAAATAGAGTCAATGCCCGATCTCTGAATCTTAGCAGGTTTAGGTCTGGTTAGTACTTTGATGAGAGACTGCCTAGGAATACCAGGTGCTTTAAGCTTTTGGGTTTTCTTTCCTACTTATATAATGTACTGGCGATAAGATTGGCTGGTCTTTAAATACCCCTCTCTTTGCAGCAGACTTCGCTTATGGCCATACCAACCTGGCTATGTCCGATCTTGTCTGATCTCGGAAGCTAAGCAGGTTTGGGCCTGGTTAGTACTTGGATGGGAGACCGCCTGGGAATTCCAGGTGCTGTAAGCTTTTTGGACATTTTTCACTTAGTATATAATAATTATGCCAAAAAATAGAGTCAGTGCCTGATCTCTGAATATTAGCAGGTTTGGGCCTGTTTAGTACATGGATGGGAGACTGCGTGGGAATATACTGCCTTTAATTATAATTTTGCATTATTGAGACACTGTTTTCCTAATGAATGTTGTTCAGTGCTTTGACGCAATGTATTTTGTTTAAAGCACTATATAAATAAAGGTGATTGATTGATTGATTGAATACCAGGTGCTGTAAGCTTTTTGGACATTTTTCACTTAGTATATAATAATTTTTCCAAAAAATAGAGTCAATGCCCGATCTCTGAATATTAGCAGGTTTGGGCCTGGTTAGTACATGGATGGGAGACTGCCTGGGAATACCAGGTGCTTTAATCTTTTTGGAAAATTTCACGAATTATATAATAATCTTTCATTAAAAAAAAAAAAAAAGATTCAATGCCCGATCTCTGAATCTTAGCAGGTTTAGGTCTGGTTAGTACTTTGATGAGAGACTGCCTAGGAATACCAGGTGCTTTTAGCTTTTGGGTTTTCTTTCCTACTTATATAATGTACTGGCGATTAGATTGGCTGGTCTTTAAATAGCCCTCTCTTTGCAGCAGTCTTCGCTTACGGCCATACCAACCTGGCTATGCCTGATCTCGTCTGATCTCTGAAGCTAAGCAGGTTTGGGCCTGGTTAGTACTTGGATGGGAGACCGCCTGGGAATACCAGGTGCTGTAAGCTTTTTGGACATTTTTCTCTTAGTTTTTAATAATTTTGCCAAAAAATAGAGTCAATGCCCGATCTCTGAATCTTAGCAGGTTTAGGTCTGGTTAGTACTTTTATGAGAGACTGCCTAGGAATACCAGGTGCTTTAAGCTTTTGGGTTTTCTTTCCTACTTATATAATGTACTGGCGATAAGATTGGCTGGTCTTTAAATACCCCTCTCTTTGCAGCAGACTTCGCTTACGGCCATACCAACCTGGCTATGTCCGATCTTGTCTGATCTCGGAAGCTAAGCAGGTTTGGGCCTGGTTAGTACTTGGATGGGAGACCGCCTGGGAATTCCAGGTGCTGTAAGCTTTTTGGACATTTTTCACTTAGTATATAATAATTTTGCCAAAAAATAGAGTCAGTGCCTGATCTCTGAATATTAGCAGGTTTGGGCCTGTTTAGTACATGGATGGGAGACTGCCTGGGAATATACTGCCTTTAATTATAATTTTGCATTATTGAGACACTGTTTTCCTAATGAATGTTGTTCAGTGCTTTGACGCAATGTATTTTGTTTAAAGCACTATATAAATAAAGGTGATTGATTGATTGATTGAATACCAGGTGCTGTAAGCTTTTTGGACATTTTTCACTTAGTATATAATAATTTTGCCAAAAAAAAAGTCAATGCCCGATCTCTGAATATTTGCAGGTTTGGGCCTGGTTAGTACATGGATGGGAGACAGCCTGGGAATACCAGGTGCTTTAATCTTTTTGGAAAATTTCACGAATTATATAATAATCTTTCATTAAAAAAAAAAAAAAGAGTCAATGCCCGATCTCTGAATCTTAGCAGGTTTGGGCCTGGTTAGTACTTGGATGGGAGACCGCCTGGGAATACCAGGTGCTGTAAACTTTTTGGACATTTTTCACTTAGTTTATAATAATTTTGCCAAAAAATAGAGTCAATGCCCGATCTCTGAATCTTAGCAGGTTTAGGTCTGGTTAGTTTTTTTATTAGAGACTGCCTAGGAATACCAGGTGCTTTAAGCTTTTGGGTTTTCTTTACTACTTATATAATGTACTGGCGATAAGATTGGCTGTTCTTTAAATAGCCCTCTCTTTGCAGCAGACTTCGCTTACGGCCATACCAACCTGGCTATGCCCGATCTCGTCTGATCTCGGAAGCTAAGCAGGTTTGGGCCTGGTTAGTACTTGGATGGGAGACCGCCTGGGAATTCCAGGTGCTGTAAGCTTTTTGGACATTTTTCACTTAGTATATAATAATTTTGCCAAAAAATAGAGTCAGTGCCTGATCTCTGAATATTAGCAGGTTTGGGCCTGTTTAGTACATGGATGGGAGACTGCCTGGGAATATACTGCCTTTAATTATAATTTTGCATTATTGAGACACTGTTTTCCTAATGAATGTTGTTCAGTGCTTTGACGCAATGTATTTTGTTTAAAGCACTATATAAATAAAGGTGATTGATTGATTGATTGAATACCAGGTGCTGTAAGCTTTTTGGACATTTTTCACTTAGTATATAATAATTTTGCCAAAAAAAAAGTCAATGCCCGATCTCTGAATATTTGCAGGTTTGGGCCTGGTTAGTACATGGATGGGAGACAGCCTGGGAATACCAGGTGCTTTAATCTTTTTGGAAAATTTCACGAATTATATAATAATCTTTCATTAAAAAAAAAAAAAAGAGTCAATGCCCGATCTCTGAATCTTAGCAGGTTTGGGCCTGGTTAGTACTTGGATGGGAGACCGCCTGGGAATACCAGGTGCTGTAAACTTTTTGGACATTTTTCACTTAGTTTATAATAATTTTGCCAAAAAATAGAGTCAATGCCCGATCTCTGAATCTTAGCAGGTTTAGGTCTGGTTAGTTTTTTTATTAGAGACTGCCTAGGAATACCAGGTGCTTTAAGCTTTTGGGTTTTCTTTACTACTTATATAATGTACTGGCGATAAGATTGGCTGTTCTTTAAATAGCCCTCTCTTTGCAGCAGACTTCGCTTACGGCCATACCAACCTGGCTATGCCCGATCTCGTCTGATCTCGGAAGCTAAGCAGGTTTGGGCCTGGTTAGTACTTGGATGGGAGACCGCCTGGGAATTCCAGGTGCTGTAAGCTTTTTGGACATTTTTCACTTAGTATATAATAATTTTGCCAAAAAATAGAGTCAGTGCCTGATCTCTGAATATTAGCAGGTTTGGGCCTGTTTAGTACATGGATGGGAGACTGCCTGGGAATATACTGCCTTTAATTATAATTTTGCATTATTGAGACACTGTTTTCCTAATGAATGTTGTTCAGTGCTTTGACGCAATGTATTTTGTTTAAAGCACTATATAAATAAAGGTGATTGATTGATTGATTGAATACCAGGTGCTGTAAGCTTTTTGGACATTTTTCACTTAGTATATAATAATTTTGCCAAAAAAAAAGTCAATGCCCGATCTCTGAATATTTGCAGGTTTGGGCCTGGTTAGTACATGGATGGGAGACAGCCTGGGAATACCAGGTGCTTTAATCTTTTTGGAAAATTTCACGAATTATATAATAATCTTTCATTAAAAAAAAAAAAAAGAGTCAATGCCCGATCTCTGAATCTTAGCAGGTTTGGGCCTGGTTAGTACTTGGATGGGAGACCGCCTGGGAATACCAGGTGCTGTAAACTTTTTGGACATTTTTCACTTAGTTTATAATAATTTTGCCAAAAAATAGAGTCAATGCCCGATCTCTGAATCTTAGCAGGTTTAGGTCTGGTTAGTTTTTTTATTAGAGACTGCCTAGGAATACCAGGTGCTTTAAGCTTTTGGGTTTTCTTTACTACTTATATAATGTACTGGCGATAAGATTGGCTGTTCTTTAAATAGCCCTCTCTTTGCAGCAGACTTCGCTTACGGCCATACCAACCTGGCTATGCCCGATCTCGTCTGATCTCGGAAGCTAAGCAGGTTTGGGCCTGGTTAGTACTTGGATGGGAGACCGCCTGGGAATACCAGGTGCTGTAAGCTTTTTGGACATTTTTCACTTAGTATATAATAATTTTGCCAAAAAATAGAGTCAATGCCCGATCTCTGAATATTTGCAGGTTTGGGCCTGGTTAGTACATGGATGGGAGACTGCCTGGGAATACCAGGTGCTTTAATCTTTTTGGAAAATTTCACGAATTATATAATAATCTTTCATTAAAAAAAAAAAAAGATTCAATGCCTGATCTCTGAATCTTAGCAGGTTTAGGTCTGGTTAGTACTTTGATGAGAGACTGCCTAGGAATACCAGGTGCTTTTAGCTTTTGGGTTTTCTTTCCTACTTATATAATGTACTGGCGATTAGATTGGCTGGTCTTTAAATAGCCCTCTCTTTGCAGCAGTCTTCGCTTACGGCCATACCAACCTGGCTATGCCTGATCTCTGAAGCTAAGCAGGTTTGGGCCTGGTTAGTACTTGGATGGGAGACCGCCTGGGAATACCAGGTGCTGTAAGCTTTTTGGACATTTTTCTCTTAGTTTTTAATAATTTTGCAAAAAAATAGAGTCAATGCCCGATCTCTGAATCTTAGCAGGTTTAGGTCTGGTTAGTACTTTTATGAGAGACTGCCTAGGAATACCAGGTGCTTTAAGCTTTTGGGTTTTCTTTCCTACTTATATAATGTACTGGCGATAAGATTGGCTGGTCTTTAAATAGCCCTCTCTTTGCAGCAGACTTCGCTTACGGCCATACCAACCTGGCTATGTCCGATCTCGTCTGATCTCGGAAGCTAAGCAGGTTTGGGCCTGGTTAGTACTTGGATGGGAGACCGCCTGGGAATACCAGGTGCTGTAAGCTTTTTGGACATTTTTCACTTAGTTTTTAATAATTTTGCCAAAAAATAGAGTCAATGCCCGATCTCTGAATCTTAGCAGGTTTGGGTCTGGTTAGTACTTTTATGAGAGACTGCCTAGGAATACCAGGTGCTTTAAGCTTTTGGGTTTTCTTTCCTACTTATATAATGCACTGGCGATAAGATTGGCTGTTCTTTAAATAGCCCTCTCTTTGCAGCAGACTTTGCTTACGGCCATACCAACCTGGCTATGCCCGATCTCGTCTGATCTCGGAAGCTAAGCAGGTTTGGGCCTGGTTAGTACTTGGATGGGAGCCCGCCTGGGTATACCAGGTGCTGTAAGCTTTTTGGACATTTTTCACTTAGTATATAATAATTTTGCCAAAAAATAGAGTCAATGCCCGATCTCTGAATATTAGCAGGTTTGGGCCTGGTTAGTACATGGATGGGAGACTGCCTGGGAATACCAGGTGCTTTAATCTTTTTGGAAAATTTCACGAATTATATAATAATCTTTCATTAAAAAAAAAAAAAAAGATTCAATGCCCGATCTCTGAATCTTAGCAGGTTTAGGTCTGGTTAGTACTTTGATGAGAGACTGCCTAGGAATACCAGGTGCTTTTAGCTTTTGGGTTTTCTTTCCTACTTATATAATGTACTGGCGATTAGATTGGCTGGTCTTTAAATAGCCCTCTCTTTGCAGCAGTCTTCGCTTACGGCCATACCAACCTGGCTATGCCTGATCTCGTCTGATCTCTGAAGCTAAGCAGGTTTGGGCCTGGTTAGTACTTGGATGGGAGACCGCCTGGGAATACCAGGTGCTGTAAGCTTTTTGGACATTTTTCTCTTAGTTTTTAATAATTTTGCCAAAAAATAGAGTCAATGCCCGATCTCTGAATCTTAGCAGGTTTAGGTCTGGTTAGTACTTTTATGAGAGACTGCCTAGGAATACCAGGTGCTTTAAGCTTTTGGGTTTTCTTTCCTACTTATATAATGTACTGGCGATAAGATTGGCTGGTCTTTAAATACCCCTCTCTTTGCAGCAGACTTCGCTTACGGCCATACCAACCTGGCTATGTCCGATCTTGTCTGATCTCGGAAGCTAAGCAGGTTTGGGCCTGGTTAGTACTTGGATGGGAGACCGCCTGGGAATTCCAGGTGCTGTAAGCTTTTTGGACATTTTTCACTTAGTATATAATAATTTTGCCAAAAAATAGAGTCAGTGCCTGATCTCTGAATATTAGCAGGTTTGGGCCTGTTTAGTACATGGATGGGAGACTGCCTGGGAATATACTGCCTTTAATTATAATTTTGCATTATTGAGACACTGTTTTCCTAATGAATGTTGTTCAGTGCTTTGACGCAATGTATTTTGTTTAAAGCACTATATAAATAAAGGTGATTGATTGATTGATTGAATACCAGGTGCTGTAAGCTTTTTGGACATTTTTCACTTAGTATATAATAATTTTGCCAAAAAATAGAGTCAATGCCCGATCTCTGAATATTAGCAGGTTTGGGCCTGGTTAGTACATGGATGGGAGACTGCCTGGGAATACCAGGTGCTTTAATCTTTTTGGAAAATTTCACGAATTATATAATAATCTTTCATTAAAAAAAAAAAAAAAGATTCAATGCCCGATCTCTGAATCTTAGCAGGTTTAGGTCTGGTTAGTACTTTGATGAGAGACTGCCTAGGAATACCAGGTGCTTTTAGCTTTTGGGTTTTCTTTCCTACTTATATAATGTACTGGCGATTAGATTGGCTGGTCTTTAAATAGCCCTCTCTTTGCAGCAGTCTTCGCTTACGGCCATACCAACCTGGCTATGCCTGATCTCGTCTGATCTCTGAAGCTAAGCAGGTTTGGGCCTGGTTAGTACTTGGATGGGAGACCGCCTGGGAATACCAGGTGCTGTAAACTTTTTGGACATTTTTCTCTTAGTTTTTAATAATTTTGCCAAAAAATAGAGTCAATGCCCGATCTCTGAATCTTAGCAGGTTTAGGTCTGGTTAGTACTTTTATGAGAGACTGCCTAGGAATACCAGGTGCTTTAAGCTTTTGGGTTTTCTTTCCTACTTATATAATGTACTGGCGATAAGATTGGCTGGTCTTTAAATAGCCCTCTCTTTGCAGCAGACTTCGCTTACGGCCATACCAACCTGGCTATGTCCGATCTCGTCTGATCTCGGAAGCTAAGCAGGTTTGGGCCTGGTTAGTACTTGGATGGGAGACCGCCTGGGAATACCAGGTGCTGTAAGCTTTTTGGACATTTTTCTCTTAGTTTTTAATAATTTTGCCAAAAAATAGAGTCAATGCCCGATCTCTGAATCTTAGCAGGTTTAGGTCTGGTTAGTACTTTTATGAGAGACTGCCTAGGAATACCAGGTGCTTTAAGCTTTTGGGTTTTCTTTCCTACTTATATAATGTACTGGCGATAAGATTGGCTGGTCTTTAAATAGCCCTCTCTTTGCAGCAGACTTCGCTAACGGCCATACCAACCTGGCTATGTCCGATCTCGTCTGATCTCGGAAGCTAAGCAGGTTTGGGCCTGGTTAGTACTTGGATGGGAGACCGCCTGGGAATACCAGGTGCTGTAAGCTTTTTGGACATTTTTCACTTAGTTTTTAATAATTTTGCCAAAAAATAGAGTCAATGCCCGATCTCTGAATCTTAGCAGGTTTAGGTCTGGTTAGTACTTTTATGAGAGACTGCCTAGGAATACCAGGTGCTTTAAGCTTTTGGGTTTTCTTTCCTACTTATATAATGTACTGGCGATAAGATTGGCTGTTCTTTAAATAGCCCTCTCTTTGCAGCAGACTTCGCTTACGGCCATACCAACCTGGCTATGCCCGATCTCGTCTGATCTCGGAAGCTAAGCAGGTTTGGGCCTGGTTAGTACTTGGATGGGAGCCCGCCTGGGTATACCAGGTGCTGTAAGCTTTTTGGACATTTTTCACTTAGTATATAATAATTTTGCCAAAAAATAGAGTCAATGCCCGATCTCTGAATATTAGCAGGTTTGGGCCTGGTTAGTACATGGATGGGAGACTGCCTGGGAATACCAGGTGCTTTAATCTTTTTGGAAAATTTCACGAATTATATAATAATCTTTCATTAAAAAAAAAAAAAAAAGATTCAATGCCCGATCTCTGAATCTTAGCAGGTTTAGGTCTGGTTAGTACTTTGATGAGAGACTGCCTAGGAATACCAGGTGCTTTTAGCTTTTGGGTTTTCTTTCCTACTTATATAATGTACTGGCGATTAGATTGGCTGGTCTTTAAATAGCCCTCTCTTTGCAGCAGTCTTCGCTTACGGCCATACCAACCTGGCTATGCCTGATCTCGTCTGATCTCTGAAGCTAAGCAGGTTTGGGCCTGGTTAGTACTTGGATGGGAGACCGCCTGGGAATACCAGGTGCTGTAAGCTTTTTGGACATTTTTCTCTTAGTTTTTAATAATTTTGCCAAAAAATAGAGTCAATGCCCGATCTCTGAATCTTAGCAGGTTTAGGTCTGGTTAGTACTTTTATGAGAGACTGCCTAGGAATACCAGGTGCTTTAAGCTTTTGGGTTTTCTTTCCTACTTATATAATGTACTGGCGATAAGATTGGCTGGTCTTTAAATAGCCCTCTCTTTGCAGCAGACTTCGCTTACGGCCATACCAACCTGGCTATGTCCGATCTTGTCTGATCTCGGAAGCTAAGCAGGTTTGGGCCTGGTTAGTACTTGGATGGGAGACCGCCTGGGAATTCCAGGTGCTGTAAGCTTTTTGGACATTTTTCACTTAGTATATAATAATTTTGCCAAAAAATAGAGTCAGTGCCTGATCTCTGAATATTAGCAGGTTTGGGCCTGTTTAGTACATGGATGGGAGACTGCCTGGGAATATACTGCCTTTAATTATAATTTTGCATTATTGAGACACTGTTTTCCTAATGAATGTTGTTCAGTGCTTTGACGCAATGTATTTTGTTTAAAGCACTATATAAATAAAGGTGATTGATTGATTGATTGAATACCAGGTGCTGTCAGCTTTTTGGACATTTTTCACTTAGTATATAATAATTTTGCCAAAACAAAAGTCAATGCCCGATCTCTGAATATTTGCAGGTTTGGGCCTGGTTAGTACATGGATGGGAGACAGCCTGGGAATACCAGGTGCTTTAATCTTTTTGGAAAATTTCACGAATTATATAATAATCTTTCATTAAAAAAAAAAAAAAGAGTCAATGCCCGATCTCTGAATCTTAGCAGGTTTAGGTCTGGTTAGTACTTTGATGAGAGACTGCCTAGGAATACCAGGTGCTTTAAGCTTTTGTGCTTCCTTTCCTACTTATATAATGTACTGGCGATAAGATTGGCTGGTCTTTAAATAGCCCTCTCTTTGCAACAGACTTCGCTTACGGCCATACCAACCTGGCTATGCCCGATCTCGTCCGATCTCGGAAGCTAAGCAGGTTTGGGCCTGGTTAGTACTTGGATGGGAGACCGCCTGGGAATACCAGGTGCTGTAAACTTTTTGGACATTTTTCACTTAGTTTATAATAATTTTGCCAAAAAATAGAGTCAATGCCCGATCTCTGAATCTTAGCAGGTTTAGGTCTGGTTAGTTTTTTTATTAGAGACTGCCTAGGAATACCAGGTGCTTTAAGCTTTTGGGTTTTCTTTACTACTTATATAATGTACTGGCTATAAGATTGGCTGTTCTTTAAATAGCCCTCTCTTTGCAGCAGACTTCGCTTACGGCCATACCAACCTGGCTATGCCCGATCTCGTCTGATCTCGGAAGCTAAGCAGGTTTGGGCCTGGTTAGTACTTGGATGGGAGACCGCCTGGGAATACCAGGTGCTGTAAGCTTTTTGGACATTTTTCACTTAGTATATAATAATTTTGCCAAAAAATAGAGTCAATGCCCGATCTCTGAATATTTGCAGGTTTGGGCCTGGTTAGTACATGGATGGGAGACTGCCTGGGAATACCAGGTGCTTTAATCTTTTTGGAAAATTTCACGAATTATATAATAATCTTTCATTTAAAAAAAAAAAAAAAAAAAAAAAAAGAGTCAATGCCCGATCTCTGAATCTTAGCAGGTTTAGGTCTGGTTAGTACTTTGATGAGAGACTGCCTAGGAATACCAGGTGCTTTAAGCTTTTGGGTTTTCTTTCCTACTTATATAATGTACTGGCGATAAGATTGGCTGGTCTTTAAATACCCCTCTCTTTGCAGCAGACTTCGCTTATGGCCATACCAACCTGGCTATGTCCGATCTTGTCTGATCTCGGAAGCTAAGCAGGTTTGGGCCTGGTTAGTACTTGGATGGGAGACCGCCTGGGAATTCCAGGTGCTGTAAGCTTTTCGGACATTTTTCACTTAGTATATAATAATTATGCCAAAAAATAGAGTCAGTGCCTGATCTCTGAATATTAGCAGGTTTGGGCCTGTTTAGTACATGGATGGGAGACTGCCTGGGAATATACTGCCTTTAATTATAATTTTGCATTATTGAGACACTGTTTTCCTAATGAATGTTGTTCAGTGCTTTGACGCAATGTATTTTGTTTAAAGCACTATATAAATAAAGGTGATTGATTGATTGATTGAATACCAGGTGCTGTAAGCTTTTTGGACATTTTTCACTTAGTATATAATAATTTTTCCAAAAAATAGAGTCAATGCCCGATCTCTGAATATTAGCAGGTTTGGGCCTGGTTAGTACATGGATGGGAGACTGCCTGGGAATACCAGGTGCTTTAATCTTTTTGGAAAATTTCACGAATTATATAATAATCTTTCATTAAAAAAAAAAAAAGATTCAATGCCTGATCTCTGAATCTTAGCAGGTTTAGGTCTGGTTAGTACTTTGATGAGAGACTGCCTAGGAATACCAGGTGCTTTTAGCTTTTGGGTTTTCTTTCCTACTTATATAATGTACTGGCGATTAGATTGGCTGGTCTTTAAATAGCCCTCTCTTTGCAGCAGTCTTCGCTTACGGCCATACCAACCTGGCTATGCCTGATCTCGTCTGATCTCTGAAGCTAAGCAGGTTTGGGCCTGGTTAGTACTTGGATGGGAGACCGCCTGGGAATACCAGG
>NC_068417.1:41989410-41996910 GCF_023724105.1 Carassius gibelio
TTAGTTTTTAATAATTTTGCCAAAAAATAGAGTCAATGCCCGATCTCTGAATCTTAGCAGGTTTAGGTCTGGTTAGTACTTTTATGAGAGACTGCCTAGGAATACCAGGTGCTTTAAGCTTTTGGGTTTTCTTTCCTACTTATATAATGTACTGGCGATAAGATTGGCTGTTCTTTAAATAGCCCTCTCTTTGCAGCAGACTTCGCTTACGGCCATACCAACCTGGCTATGCCCGATCTCGTCTGATCTCGGAAGCTAAGCAGGTTTGGGCCTGGTTAGTACTTGGATGGGAGCCCGCCTGGGTATACCAGGTGCTGTAAGCTTTTTGGACATTTTTCACTTAGTATATAATAATTTTGCCAAAAAATAGAGTCAATGCCCGATCTCTGAATATTAGCAGGTTTGGGCCTGGTTAGTACATGGATGGGAGACTGCCTGGGAATACCAGGTGCTTTAATCTTTTTGGAAAATTTCACGAATTATATAATAATCTTTCATTAAAAAAAAAAAAAAAAGATTCAATGCCCGATCTCTGAATCTTAGCAGGTTTAGGTCTGGTTAGTACTTTGATGAGAGACTGCCTAGGAATACCAGGTGCTTTTAGCTTTTGGGTTTTCTTTCCTACTTATATAATGTACTGGCGATTAGATTGGCTGGTCTTTAAATAGCCCTCTCTTTGCAGCAGTCTTCGCTTACGGCCATACCAACCTGGCTATGCCTGATCTCGTCTGATCTCTGAAGCTAAGCAGGTTTGGGCCTGGTTAGTACTTGGATGGGAGACCGCCTGGGAATACCAGGTGCTGTAAGCTTTTTGGACATTTTTCTCTTAGTTTTTAATAATTTTGCCAAAAAATAGAGTCAATGCCCGATCTCTGAATCTTAGCAGGTTTAGGTCTGGTTAGTACTTTTATGAGAGACTGCCTAGGAATACCAGGTGCTTTAAGCTTTTGGGTTTTCTTTCCTACTTATATAATGTACTGGCGATAAGATTGGCTGGTCTTTAAATAGCCCTCTCTTTGCAGCAGACTTCGCTTACGGCCATACCAACCTGGCTATGTCCGATCTTGTCTGATCTCGGAAGCTAAGCAGGTTTGGGCCTGGTTAGTACTTGGATGGGAGACCGCCTGGGAATTCCAGGTGCTGTAAGCTTTTTGGACATTTTTCACTTAGTATATAATAATTTTGCCAAAAAATAGAGTCAGTGCCTGATCTCTGAATATTAGCAGGTTTGGGCCTGTTTAGTACATGGATGGGAGACTGCCTGGGAATATACTGCCTTTAATTATAATTTTGCATTATTGAGACACTGTTTTCCTAATGAATGTTGTTCAGTGCTTTGACGCAATGTATTTTGTTTAAAGCACTATATAAATAAAGGTGATTGATTGATTGATTGAATACCAGGTGCTGTAAGCTTTTTGGACATTTTTCACTTAGTATATAATAATTTTGCCAAAAAAAAGTCAATGCCCGATCTCTGAATATTTGCAGGTTTGGGCCTGGTTAGTACATGGATGGGAGACAGCCTGGGAATACCAGGTGCTTTAATCTTTTTGGAAAATTTCACGAATTATATAATAATCTTTCATAAAAAAAAAAAAAAAGAGTCAATGCCCGATCTCTGAATCTTAGCAGGTTTGGGCCTGGTTAGTACTTGGATGGGAGACCGCCTGGGAATACCAGGTGCTGTAAACTTTTTGGACATTTTTCACTTAGTTTATAATAATTTTGCCAAAAAATAGAGTCAATGCCCGATCTCTGAATCTTAGCAGGTTTAGGTCTGGTTAGTTTTTTTATTAGAGACTGCCTAGGAATACCAGGTGCTTTAAGCTTTTGGGTTTTCTTTACTACTTATATAATGTACTGGCGATAAGATTGGCTGGTCTTTAAATAGCCCTCTCTTTGCAGCAGACTTCGCTTACGGCCATACCAACCTGGCTATCCCCGATCTCGTCTGATCTCGGAAGCTAAGCAGGTTTGGGCCTGGTTAGTACTTGGATGGGAGACCGCCTGGGAATTCCAGGTGCTGTAAGCTTTTTGGACATTTTTCACTTAGTATATAATAATTTTGCCAAAAAATAGAGTCAGTGCCTGATCTCTGAATATTAGCAGGTTTGGGCCTGTTTAGTACATGGATGGGAGACTGCCTGGGAATATACTGCCTTTAATTATAATTTTGCATTATTGAGACACTGTTTTCCTAATGAATGTTGTTCAGTGCTTTGACGCAATGTATTTTGTTTAAAGCACTATATAAATAAAGGTGATTGATTGATTGATTGAATACCAGGTGCTGTAAGCTTTTTGGACATTTTTCACTTAGTATATAATAATTTTGCCAAAAAAAAAGTCAATGCCCGATCTCTGAATATTTGCAGGTTTGGGCCTGGTTAGTACATGGATGGGAGACAGCCTGGGAATACCAGGTGCTTTAATCTTTTTGGAAAATTTCACGAATTATATAATAATCTTTCATTAAAAAAAAAAAAAAGAGTCAATGCCCGATCTCTGAATCTTAGCAGGTTTGGGCCTGGTTAGTACTTTGATGAGAGACTGCCTAGGAATACCAGGTGCTTTTAGCTTTTGGGTTTTCTTTCCTACTTATATAATGTACTGGCGATTAGATTGGCTGGTCTTTAAATAGCCCTCTCTTTGCAGCAGTCTTCGCTTACGGCCATACCAACCTGGCTATGCCTGATCTCGTCTGATCTCTGAAGCTAAGCAGGTTTGGGCCTGGTTAGTACTTGGATGGGAGACCGCCTGGGAATAACAGGTGCTGTAAGCTTTTTGGACATTTTTCTCTTAGTTTTTAATAATTTTGCCAAAAAATAGAGTCAATGCCCGATCTCTGAATCTTAGCAGGTTTAGGTCTGGTTAGTACTTTTATGAGAG
Source organism: Carassius gibelio (assembly GCF_023724105.1). NCBI lineage: Eukaryota > Metazoa > Chordata > Actinopteri > Cypriniformes > Cyprinidae > Carassius > Carassius gibelio. The sequence goes on from NC_068417.1 coordinate 41,992,303, forward strand.
ACTGCCTAGGAATACCAGGTGCTTTAAGCTTTTGGGTTTTCTTTCCTACTTATATAATGTACTGGCGATTAGATTGGCTGGTCTTTAAATAGCCCTCTCTTTGCAGCAGACTTCGCTTACGGCCATACCAACCTGGCTATGTCCGATCTCGTCTGATCTCGGAAGCTAAGCAGGTTTGGGCCTGGTTAGTACTTGGATGGGAGACCGCCTGGGAATACCAGGTGCTGTAAGCTTTTTGGACATTTTTCACTTAGTTTTTAATAATTTTGCCAAAAAATAGAGTCAATGCCCGATCTCTGAATATTAGCAGGTTTGGGCCTGGTTAGTACATGGATGGGAGACTGCCTGGGAATACCAGGTGCTTTAATCTTTTTGGAAAATTTCACGAATTATATAATAATCTTTCATTAAAAAAAAAAAAAAAAGTTTCAATGCCCGATCTCTGAATCTTAGCAGGTTTAGGTCTGGTTAGTACTTTGATGAGAGACTGCCTAGGAATACCAGGTGCTTTTAGCTTTTGGGTTTTCTTTCCTACTTATATAATGTACTGGCGATTAGATTGGCTGGTCTTTAAATAGCCCTCTCTTTGCAGCAGTTTTCGCTTACGGCCATACCAACCTGGCTATGCCTGATCTCGTCTGATCTCTGAAGCTAAGCAGGTTTGGGCCTGGTTAGTACTTGGATGGGAGACCGCCTGGGAATACCAGGTGCTGTAAGCTTTTTGGACATTTTTCTCTTAGTTTTTAATAATTTTGCCAAAAAATAGAGTCAATGCCCGATCTCTGAATCTTAGCAGGTTTAGGTCTGGTTAGTACTTTTATGAGAGACTGCCTAGGAATACCAGGTGCTTTAAGCTTTTGGGTTTTCTTTCCTACTTATATAATGTACTGGCGATAAGATTGGCTGGTCTTTAAATAGCCCTCTCTTTGCAGCAGACTTCGCTTACGGCCATACCAACCTGGCTATGTCCGATCTCGTCTGATCTCGGAAGCTAAGCAGGTTTGGGCCTGGTTAGTACTTGGATGGGAGACCGCCTGGGAATACCAGGTGCTGTAAGCTTTTTGGACATTTTTCACTTAGTTTTTAATAATTTTGCCAAAAAATAGAGTCAATGCCCGATCTCTGAATCTTAGCAGGTTTAGGTCTGGTTAGTACTTTGATGAGAGACTGCCTAGGAATACCAGGTGCTTTTAGCTTTTGGGTTTTCTTTCCTACTTATATAATGTACTGGCGATTAGATTGGCTGGTCTTTAAATAGCCCTCTCTTTGCAGCAGTCTTCGCTTACGGCCATACCAACCTGGCTATGCCTGATCTCGTCTGATCTCTGAAGCTAAGCAGGTTTGGGCCTGGTTAGTACTTGGATGGGAGACCGCCTGGGAATACCAGGTGCTGTAAGCTTTTTGGACATTTTTCTCTTAGTTTTTAATAATTTTGCCAAAAAATAGAGTCAATGCCCGATCTCTGAATCTTAGCAGGTTTAGGTCTGGTTAGTACTTTTATGAGAGACTGCCTAGGAATACCAGGTGCTTTAAGCTTTTGGGTTTTCTTTCCTACTTATATAATGTACTGGCGATAAGATTGGCTGGTCTTTAAATAGCCCTCTCTTTGCAGCAGACTTCGCTTACGGCCATACCAACCTGGCTATGTCTGATCTTGTCTGATCTCGGAAGCTAAGCAGGTTTGGGCCTGGTTAGTACTTGGATGGGAGACCGCCTGGGAATTCCAGGTGCTGTAAGCTTTTTGGACATTTTTCACTTAGTATATAATAATTTTGCCAAAAAATAGAGTCAGTGCCTGATCTCTGAATATTAGCAGGTTTGGGCCTGTTTAGTACATGGATGGGAGACTGCCTGGGAATATACTGCCTTTAATTATAATTTTGCATTATTGAGACACTGTTTTCCTAATGAATGTTGTTCAGTGCTTTGACGCAATGTATTTTGTTTAAAGCACTATATAAATAAAGGTGATTGATTGATTGATTGAATACCAGGTGCTGTAAGCTTTTTGGACATTTTTCACTTAGTATATAATAATTTTGCCAAAAAAAAAGTCAATGCCCGATCTCTGAATATTTGCAGGTTTGGGCCTGGTTAGTACATGGATGGGAGACAGCCTGGGAATACCAGGTGCTTTAATCTTTTTGGAAAATTTCACGAATTATATAATAATCTTTCATTAAAAAAAAAAAAAAGAGTCAATGCCCGATCTCTGAATCTTAGCAGGTTTGGGCCTGGTTAGTACTTGGATGGGAGACCGCCTGGGAATACCAGGTGCTGTAAACTTTTTGGACATTTTTCACTTAGTTTATAATAATTTTGCCAAAAAATAGAGTCAATGCCCGATCTCTGAATCTTAGCAGGTTTAGGTCTGGTTAGTTTTTTTATTAGAGACTGCCTAGGAATACCAGGTGCTTTAAGCTTTTGGGTTTTCTTTACTACTTATATAATGTACTGGCGATAAGATTGGCTGTTCTTTAAATAGCCCTCTCTTTGCAGCAGACTTCGCTTACGGCCATACCAACCTGGCTATGCCCGATCTCGTCTGATCTCGGAAGCTAAGCAGGTTTGGGCCTGGTTAGTACTTGGATGGGAGACCGCCTGGGAATACCAGGTGCTGTAAGCTTTTTGGACATTTTTCACTTAGTATATAATAATTTTGCCAAAAAATAGAGTCAATGCCCGATCTCTGAATATTTGCAGGTTTGGGCCTGGTTAGTACTTGGATGGGAGACCGCCTGGGAATACCAGGTGCTGTAAGCTTTTTGGACATTTTTCTCTTAGTTTTTAATAATTTTGCCAAAAAATAGAGTCAATGCCCGATCTCTGAATCTTAGCAGGTTTAGGTCTGGTTAGTACTTTTATGAGAGACTGCCTAGGAATACCAGGTGCTTTAAGCTTTTGGGTTTTCTTTCCTACTTATATAATGTACTGGCGATAAGATTGGCTGGTCTTTAAATAGCCCTCTCTTTGCAGCAGACTTCGCTTACGGCCATACCAACCTGGCTATGTCCGATCTCGTCTGATCTCGGAAGCTAAGCAGGTTTGGGCCTGGTTAGTACTTGGATGGGAGACCGCCTGGGAATACCAGGTGCTGTAAGCTTTTTGGACATTTTTCACTTAGTTTTTAATAATTTTGCCAAAAAATAGAGTCAATGCCCGATCTCTGAATATTAGCAGGTTTGGGCCTGGTTAGTACATGGATGGGAGACTGCCTGGGAATACCAGGTGCTTTAATCTTTTTGGAAAATTTCACGAATTATATAATAATCTTTCATTAAAAAAAAAAAAAAAGATTCAATGCCCGATCTCTGAATCTTAGCAGGTTTAGGTCTGGTTAGTACTTTGATGAGAGACTGCCTAGGAATACCAGGTGCTTTTAGCTTTTGGGTTTTCTTTCCTACTTATATAATGTACTGGCGATTAGATTGGCTGGTCTTTAAATAGCCCTCTCTTTGCAGCAGTCTTCGCTTACGGCCATACCAACCTGGCTATGCCTGATCTCGTCTGATCTCTGAAGCTAAGCAGGTTTGGGCCTGGTTAGTACTTGGATGGGAGACCGCCTGGGAATACCAGGTGCTGTAAGCTTTTTGGACATTTTTCTCTTAGTTTTTAATAATTTTGCCAAAAAATAGAGTCAATGCCCGATCTCTGAATCTTAGCAGGTTTAGGTCTGGTTAGTACTTTTATGAGAGACTGCCTAGGAATACCAGGTGCTTTAAGCTTTTGGGTTTTCTTTCCTACTTATATAATGTACTGGCGATAAGATTGGCTGGTCTTTAAATAGCCCTCTCTTTGCAGCAGACTTCGCTTACGGCCATACCAACCTGGCTATGTCCGATCTCGTCTGATCTCGGAAGCTAAGCAGGTTTGGGCCTGGTTAGTACTTGGATGGGAGACCGCCTGGGAATACCAGGTGCTGTAAGCTTTTTGGACATTTTTCACTTAGTTTTTAATAATTTTGCCAAAAAATAGAGTCAATGCCCGATCTCTGAATCTTAGCAGGTTTAGGTCTGGTTAGTACTTTGATGAGAGACTGCCTAGGAATACCAGGTGCTTTTAGCTTTTGGGTTTTCTTTCCTACTTATATAATGTACTGGCGATTAGATTGGCTGGTCTTTAAATAGCCCTCTCTTTGCAGCAGTCTTCGCTTACGGCCATACCAACCTGGCTATGCCTGATCTCGTCTGATCTCTGAAGCTAAGCAGGTTTGGGCCTGGTTAGTACTTGGATGGGAGACCGCCTGGGAATACCAGGTGCTGTAAGCTTTTTGGACATTTTTCTCTTAGTTTTTAATAATTTTGCCAAAAAATAGAGTCAATGCCCGATCTCTGAATCTTAGCAGGTTTAGGTCTGGTTAGTACTTTTATGAGAGACTGCCTAGGAATACCAGGTGCTTTAAGCTTTTGGGTTTTCTTTCCTACTTATATAATGTACTGGCGATAAGATTGGCTGGTCTTTAAATACCCCTCTCTTTGCAGCAGACTTCGCTTATGGCCATACCAACCTGGCTATGTCCGATCTTGTCTGATCTCGGAAGCTAAGCAGGTTTGGGCCTGGTTAGTACTTGGATGGGAGACCGCCTGGGAATTCCAGGTGCTGTAAGCT
>NC_068417.1:42001910-42011654 GCF_023724105.1 Carassius gibelio
TGAATCTTAGCAGGTTTAGGTCTGGTTAGTACTTTGATGAGAGACTGCCTAGGAATACCAGGTGCTTTTAGCTTTTGGGTTTTCTTTCCTACTTATATAATGTACTGGCGATTAGATTGGCTGGTCTTTAAATAGCCCTCTCTTTGCAGCAGTCTTCGCTTACGGCCATACCAACCTGGCTATGCCTGATCTCGTCTGATCTCTGAAGCTAAGCAGGTTTGGGCCTGGTTAGTACTTGGATGGGAGACCGCCTGGGAATACCAGGTGCTGTAAGCTTTTTGGACATTTTTCTCTTAGTTTTTAATAATTTTGCCAAAAAATAGAGTCAATGCCCGATCTCTGAATCTTAGCAGGTTTAGGTCTGGTTAGTACTTTTATGAGAGACTGCCTAGGAATACCAGGTGCTTTAAGCTTTTGGGTTTTCTTTCCTACTTATATAATGTACTGGCGATAAGATTGGCTGGTCTTTAAATAGCCCTCTCTTTGCAGCAGACTTCGCTTACGGCCATACCAACCTGGCTATGTCCGATCTCGTCTGATCTCGGAAGCTAAGCAGGTTTGGGCCTGGTTAGTACTTGGATGGGAGACCGCCTGGGAATACCAGGTGCTGTAAGCTTTTTGGACATTTTTCACTTAGTTTTTAATAATTTTGCCAAAAAATAGAGTCAATGCCCGATCTCTGAATATTAGCAGGTTTGGGCCTGGTTAGTACATGGATGGGAGACTGCCTGGGAATACCAGGTGCTTTAATCTTTTTGGAAAATTTCACGAATTATATAATAATCTTTCATAAAAAAAAAAAAAAAAAGATTCAATGCCCGATCTCTGAATCTTAGCAGGTTTAGGTCTGGTTAGTACTTTGATGAGAGACTGCCTAGGAATACCAGGTGCTTTTAGCTTTTGGGTTTTCTTTCCTACTTATATAATGTACTGGCGATTAGATTGGCTGGTCTTTAAATAGCCCTCTCTTTGCAGCAGTCTTCGCTTACTGCCATACCAACCTGGCTATGCCTGATCTCGTCTGATCTCTGAAGCTAAGCAGGTTTGGGCCTTGTTAGTACTTGGATGGGAGACCGCCTGGGAATACCAGGTGCTGTAAGCTTTTTGGACATTTTTCTCTTAGTTTTTAATAATTTTGCCAAAAAATAGAGTCAATGCCCGATCTCTGAATCTTAGCAGGTTTAGGTCTGGTTAGTACTTTTATGAGAGACTGCCTAGGAATACCAGGTGCTTTAAGCTTTTGGGTTTTCTTTCCTACTTATATAATGTACTGGCGATAAGATTGGCTGGTCTTTAAATAGCCCTCTCTTTGCAGCAGACTTCGCTTACGGCCATACCAACCTGGCTATGTCCGATCTCGTCTGATCTCGGAAGCTAAGCAGGTTTGGGCCTGGTTAGTACTTGGATGGGAGACCGCCTGGGAATACCAGGTGCTGTAAGCTTTTTGGACATTTTTCACTTAGTTTTTAATAATTTTGCCAAAAAATAGAGTCAATGCCCGATCTCTGAATATTTGCAGGTTTGGGCCTGGTTAGTACATGGATGGGAGACTGCCTGGGAATACCAGGTGCTTTAATCTTTTTGGAAAATTTCACGAATTATATAATAATCTTTCATTAAAAAAAAAAAAAAAAGATTCAATGCCCGATCTCTGAATCTTAGCAGGTTTAGGTCTGGTTAGTACTTTGATGAGAGACTGCCTAGGAATACCAGGTGCTTTTAGCTTTTGGGTTTTCTTTCCTACTTATATAATGTACTGGCGATTAGATTGGCTGGTCTTTAAATAGCCCTCTCTTTGCAGCAGTCTTCGCTTACGGCCATACCAACCTGGCTATGCCTGATCTCGTCTGATCTCTGAAGCTAAGCAGGTTTGGGCCTGGTTAGTACTTGGATGGGAGACCGCCTGGGAATACCAGGTGCTGTAAGCTTTTTGGACATTTTTCTCTTAGTTTTTAATAATTTTGCCAAAAAATAGAGTCAATGCCCGATCTCTGAATCTTAGCAGGTTTAGGTCTGGTTAGTACTTTTATGAGAGACTGCCTAGGAATACCAGGTGCTTTAAGCTTTTGGGTTTTCTTTCCTACTTATATAATGTACTGGCGATAAGATTGGCTGGTCTTTAAATAGCCCTCTCTTTGCAGCAGACTTCGCTTACGGCCATACCAACCTGGCTATGTCTGATCTTGTCTGATCTCGGAAGCTAAGCAGGTTTGGGCCTGGTTAGTACTTGGATGGGAGACCGCCTGGGAATTCCAGGTGCTGTAAGCTTTTTGGACATTTTTCACTTAGTATATAATAATTTTGCCAAAAAATAGAGTCAGTGCCTGATCTCTGAATATTAGCAGGTTTGGGCCTGTTTAGTACATGGATGGGAGACTGCCTGGGAATATACTGCCTTTAATTATAATTTTGCATTATTGAGACACTGTTTTCCTAATGAATGTTGTTCAGTGCTTTGACGCAATGTATTTTGTTTAAAGCACTATATAAATAAAGGTGATTGATTGATTGATTGAATACCAGGTGCTGTAAGCTTTTTGGACATTTTTCACTTAGTATATAATAATTTTGCCAAAAAATAGAGTCAATGCCCGATCTCTGAATATTAGCAGGTTTGGGCCTGGTTAGTACATGGATGGGAGACTGCCTGGGAATACCAGGTGCTTTAATCTTTTTGGAAAATTTCACGAATTATATAATAATCTTTCATTAAAAAAAAAAAAAAAAAGATTCAATGCCCGATCTCTGAATCTTAGCAGGTTTAGGTCTGGTTAGTACTTTGATGAGAGACTGCCTAGGAATACCAGGTGCTTTTAGCTTTTGGGTTTTCTTTCCTACTTATATAATGTACTGGCGATTAGATTGGCTGGTCTTTAAATAGCCCTCTCTTTGCAGCAGTCTTCGCTTACGGCCATACCAACCTGGCTATGCCTGATCTCGTCTGATCTCTGAAGCTAAGCAGGTTTGGGCCTGGTTAGTACTTGGATGGGAGACCGCCTGGGAATACCAGGTACTGTAAGCTTTTTGGACATTTTTCTCTTAGTTTTTAATAATTTTGCCAAAAAATAGAGTCAATGCCCGATCTCTGAATCTTAGCAGGTTTAGGTCTGGTTAGTACTTTTATGAGAGACTGCCTAGGAATACCAGGTGCTTTAAGCTTTTGGGTTTTCTTTCCTACTTATATAATGTACTGGCGATAAGATTGGCTGGTCTTTAAATACCCCTCTCTTTGCAGCAGACTTCGCTTATGGCCATACCAACCTGGCTATGTCCGATCTTGTCTGATCTCGGAAGCTAAGCAGGTTTGGGCCTGGTTAGTACTTGGATGGGAGACCGCCTGGGAATTCCAGGTGCTGTAAGCTTTTTGGACATTTTTCACTTAGTATATAATAATTTTGCCAAAAAATAGAGTCAGTGCCTGATCTCTGAATATTAGCAGGTTTGGGCCTGTTTAGTACATGGATGGGAGACTGCCTGGGAATATACTGCCTTTAATTATAATTTTGCATTATTGAGACACTGTTTTCCTAATGAATGTTGTTCAGTGCTTTGACGCAATGTATTTTGTTTAAAGCACTATATAAATAAAGGTGATTGATTGATTGATTGAATACCAGGTGCTGTAAGCTTTTTGGACATTTTTCACTTAGTATATAATAATTTTTCCAAAAAATAGAGTCAATGCCCGATCTCTGAATATTAGCAGGTTTGGGCCTGGTTAGTACATGGATGGGAGACTGCCTGGGAATACCAGGTGCTTTAATCTTTTTGGAAAATTTCACGAATTATATAATAATCTTTCATTAAAAAAAAAAAAAGATTCAATGCCTGATCTCTGAATCTTAGCAGGTTTAGGTCTGGTTAGTACTTTGATGAGAGACTGCCTAGGAATACCAGGTGCTTTTAGCTTTTGGGTTTTCTTTCCTACTTATATAATGTACTGGCGATTAGATTGGCTGGTCTTTAAATAGCCCTCTCTTTGCAGCAGTCTTCGCTTACGGCCATACCAACCTGGCTATGCCTGATCTCGTCTGATCTCTGAAGCTAAGCAGGTTTGGGCCTGGTTAGTACTTGGATGGGAGACCGCCTGGGAATACCAGGTGCTGTAAGCTTTTTGGACATTTTTCTCTTAGTTTTTAATAATTTTGCCAAAAAATAGAGTCAATGCCCGATCTCTGAATCTTAGCAGGTTTAGGTCTGGTTAGTACTTTTATGAGAGACTGCCTAGGAATACCAGGTGCTTTAAGCTTTTGGGTTTTCTTTCCTACTTATATAATGTACTGGCGATAAGATTGGCTGGTCTTTAAATAGCCCTCTCTTTGCAGCAGACTTCGCTTACGGCCATACCAACCTGGCTATGTCCGATCTCGTCTGATCTCGGAAGCTAAGCAGGTTTGGGCCTGGTTAGTACTTGGATGGGAGACCGCCTGGGAATACCAGGTGCTGTAAGCTTTTGGGACATTTTTCACTTAGTTTTTAATAATTTTGCCAAAAAATAGAGTCAATGCCCGATCTCTGAATATTAGCAGGTTTGGGCCTGGTTAGTACATGGATGGGAGACTGCCTGGGAATACCAGGTGCTTTAATCTTTTTGGAAAATTTCACGAATTATATAATAATCTTTCATTAAAAAAAAAAAAAAAAGATTCAATGCCCGATCTCTGAATCTTAGCAGGTTTAGGTCTGGTTAGTACTTTGATGAGAGACTGCCTAGGAATACCAGGTGCTTTTAGCTTTTGGGTTTTCTTTCCTACTTATATAATGTACTGGCGATTAGATTGGCTGGTCTTTAAATAGCCCTCTCTTTGCAGCAGTCTTCGCTTACGGCCATACCAACCTGGCTATGCCTGATCTCGTCTGATCTCTGAAGCTAAGCAGGTTTGGGCCTGGTTAGTACTTGGATGGGAGACCGCCTGGGAATACCAGGTGCTGTAAGCTTTTTGGACATTTTTCTCTTAGTTTTTAATAATTTTGCCAAAAAATAGAGTCAATGCCCGATCTCTGAATCTTAGCAGGTTTAGGTCTGGTTAGTACTTTTATGAGAGACTGCCTAGGAATACCAGGTGCTTTAAGCTTTTGGGTTTTCTTTCCTACTTATATAATGTACTGGCGATAAGATTGGCTTGTCTTTAAATAGCCCTCTCTTTGCAGCAGACTTCGCTTACGGCCATACCAACCTGGCTATGTCCGATCTCGTCTGATCTCGGAAGCTAAGCAGGTTTGGGCCTGGTTAGTACTTGGATGGGAGACCGCCTGGGAATACCAGGTGCTGTAAGCTTTTTGGACATTTTTCACTTAGTTTTTAATAATTTTGCCAAAAAATAGAGTCAATGCCCGATCTCTGAATCTTAGCAGGTTTAGGTCTGGTTAGTACTTTGATGAGAGACTGCCTAGGAATACCAGGTGCTTTTAGCTTTTGGGTTTTCTTTCCTACTTATATAATGTACTGGCGATTAGATTGGCTGGTCTTTAAATAGCCCTCTCTTTGCAGCAGTCTTCGCTTACGGCCATACCAACCTGGCTATGCCTGATCTCGTCTGATCTCTGAAGCTAAGCAGGTTTGGGCCTGGTTAGTACTTGGATGGGAGACCGCCTGGGAATACCAGGTGCTGTAAGCTTTTTGGACATTTTTCTCTTAGTTTTTAATAATTTTGCCAAAAAATAGAGTCAATGCCCGATCTCTGAATCTTAGCAGGTTTAGGTCTGGTTAGTACTTTTATGAGAGACTGCCTAGGAATACCAGGTGCTTTAAGCTTTTGGGTTTTCTTTCCTACTTATATAATGTACTGGCGATAAGATTGGCTGGTCTTTAAATAGCCCTCTCTTTGCAGCAGACTTCGCTTACGGCCATACCAACCTGGCTATGTCTGATCTTGTCTGATCTCGGAAGCTAAGCAGGTTTGGGCCTGGTTAGTACTTGGATGGGAGACCGCCTGGGAATTCCAGGTGCTGTAAGCTTTTTGGACATTTTTCACTTAGTATATAATAATTTTGCCAAAAAATAGAGTCAGTGCCTGATCTCTGAATATTAGCAGGTTTGGGCCTGTTTAGTACATGGATGGGAGACTGCCTGGGAATATACTGCCTTTAATTATAATTTTGCATTATTGAGACACTGTTTTCCTAATGAATGTTGTTCAGTGCTTTGACGCAATGTATTTTGTTTAAAGCACTATATAAATAAAGGTGATTGATTGATTGATTGAATACCAGGTGCTGTAAGCTTTTTGGACATTTTTCACTTAGTATATAATAATTTTGCCAAAAAATAGAGTCAATGCCCGATCTCTGAATATTAGCAGGTTTGGGCCTGGTTAGTACATGGATGGGAGACTGCCTGGGAATACCAGGTGCTTTAATCTTTTTGGAAAATTTCACGAATTATATAATAATCTTTCATTAAAAAAAAAAAAAAAAAGATTCAATGCCCGATCTCTGAATCTTAGCAGGTTTAGGTCTGGTTAGTACTTTGATGAGAGACTGCCTAGGAATACCAGGTGCTTTTAGCTTTTGGGTTTTCTTTCCTACTTATATAATGTACTGGCGATTAGATTGGCTGGTCTTTAAATAGCCCTCTCTTTGCAGCAGTCTTCGCTTACGGCCATACCAACCTGGCTATGCCTGATCTCGTCTGATCTCTGAAGCTAAGCAGGTTTGGGCCTGGTTAGTACTTGGATGGGAGACCGCCTGGGAATACCAGGTGCTGTAAGCTTTTTGGACATTTTTCTCTTAGTTTTTAATAATTTTGCCAAAAAATAGAGTCAATGCCCGATCTCTGAATCTTAGCAGGTTTAGGTCTGGTTAGTACTTTTATGAGAGACTGCCTAGGAATACCAGGTGCTTTAAGCTTTTGGGTTTTCTTTCCTACTTATATAATGTACTGGCGATAAGATTGGCTGGTCTTTAAATACCCCTCTCTTTGCAGCAGACTTCGCTTATGGCCATACCAACCTGGCTATGTCCGATCTTGTCTGATCTCGGAAGCTAAGCAGGTTTGGGCCTGGTTAGTACTTGGATGGGAGACCGCCTGGGAATTCCAGGTGCTGTAAGCTTTTTGGACATTTTTCACTTAGTATATAATAATTTTGCCAAAAAATAGAGTCAGTGCCTGATCTCTGAATATTAGCAGGTTTGGGCCTGTTTAGTACATGGATGGGAGACTGCCTGGGAATATACTGCCTTTAATTATAATTTTGCATTATTGAGACACTGTTTTCCTAATGAATGTTGTTCAGTGCTTTGACGCAATGTATTTTGTTTAAAGCACTATATAAATAAAGGTGATTGATTGATTGATTGAATACCAGGTGCTGTAAGCTTTTTGGACATTTTTCACTTAGTATATAATAATTTTTCCAAAAAATAGAGTCAATGCCCGATCTCTGAATATTAGCAGGTTTGGGCCTGGTTAGTACATGGATGGGAGACTGCCTGGGAATACCAGGTGCTTTAATCTTTTTGGAAAATTTCACGAATTATATAATAATCTTTCATTAAAAAAAAAAAAAAGATTCAATGCCTGATCTCTGAATCTTAGCAGGTTTAGGTCTGGTTAGTACTTTGATGAGAGACTGCCTAGGAATACCAGGTGCTTTTAGCTTTTGGGTTTTCTTTCCTACTTATATAATGTACTGGCGATTAGATTGGCTGGTCTTTAAATAGCCCTCTCTTTGCAGCAGTCTTCGCTTACGGCCATACCAACCTGGCTATGCCTGATCTCGTCTGATCTCTGAAGCTAAGCAGGTTTGGGCCTGGTTAGTACTTGGATGGGAGACCGCCTGGGAATACCAGGTGCTGTAAGCTTTTTGGACATTTTTCTCTTAGTTTTTAATAATTTTGCCAAAAAATAGAGTCAATGCCCGATCTCTGAATCTTAGCAGGTTTAGGTCTGGTTAGTACTTTTATGAGAGACTGCCTAGGAATACCAGGTGCTTTAAGCTTTTGGGTTTTCTTTCCTACTTATATAATGTACTGGCGATAAGATTGGCTGGTCTTTAAATAGCCCTCTCTTTGCAGCAGACTTCGCTTACGGCCATACCAACCTGGCTATGTCCGATCTCGTCTGATCTCGGAAGCTAAGCAGGTTTGGGCCTGGTTAGTACTTGGATGGGAGACCGCCTGGGAATACCAGGTGCTGTAAGCTTTTGGGACATTTTTCACTTAGTTTTTAATAATTTTGCCAAAAAATAGAGTCAATGCCCGATCTCTGAATATTAGCAGGTTTGGGCCTGGTTAGTACATGGATGGGAGACTGCCTGGGAATACCAGGTGCTTTAATCTTTTTGGAAAATTTCACGAATTATATAATAATCTTTCATTAAAAAAAAAAAAAAAGATTCAATGCCCGATCTCTGAATCTTAGCAGGTTTAGGTCTGGTTAGTACTTTGATGAGAGACTGCCTAGGAATACCAGGTGCTTTTAGCTTTTGGGTTTTCTTTCCTACTTATATAATGTACTGGCGATTAGATTGGCTGGTCTTTAAATAGCCCTCTCTTTGCAGGAGTCTTCGCTTACGGCCATACCAACCTGGCTATGCCTGATCTCGTCTGATCTCTGAAGCTAAGCAGGTTTGGGCCTGGTTAGTACTTGGATGGGAGACCGCCTGGGAATACCAGGTGCTGTAAGCTTTTTGGACATTTTTCTCTTAGTTTTTAATAATTTTGCCAAAAAATAGAGTCAATGCCCGATCTCTGAATCTTAGCAGGTTTAGGTCTGGTTAGTACTTTTATGAGAGACTGCCTAGGAATACCAGGTGCTTTAAGCTTTTGGGTTTTCTTTCCTACTTATATAATGTACTGGCGATAAGATTGGCTGGTCTTTAAATAGCCCTCTCTTTGCAGCAGACTTCGCTTACGGCCATACCAACCTGGCTATGTCTGATCTTGTCTGATCTCGGAAGCTAAGCAGGTTTGGGCCTGGTTAGTACTTGGATGGGAGACCGCCTGGGAATTCCAGGTGCTGTAAGCTTTTTGGACATTTTTCACTTAGTATATAATAATTTTGCCAAAAAATAGAGTCAGTGCCTGATCTCTGAATATTAGCAGGTTTGGGCCTGTTTAGTACATGGATGGGAGACTGCCTGGGAATATACTGCCTTTAATTATAATTTTGCATTATTGAGACACTGTTTTCCTAATGAATGTTGTTCAGTGCTTTGACGCAATGTATTTTGTTTAAAGCACTATATAAATAAAGGTGATTGATTGATTGATTGAATACCAGGTGCTGTAAGCTTTTTGGACATTTTTCACTTAGTATATAATAATTTTGCCAAAAAAAAAGTCAATGCCCGATCTCTGAATATTTGCAGGTTTGGGCCTGGTTAGTACATGGATGGGAGACAGCCTGGGAATACCAGGTGCTTTAATCTTTTTGGAAAATTTCACGAATTATATAATAATCTTTCATTAAAAAAAAAAAAAAGAGTCAATGCCCGATCTCTGAATCTTAGCAGGTTTGGGCCTGGTTAGTACTTGGATGGGAGACCGCCTGGGAATACCAGGTGCTGTAAACTTTTTGGACATTTTTCACTTAGTTTATAATAATTTTGCCAAAAAATAGAGTCAATGCCCGATCTCTGAATCTTAGCAGGTTTAGGTCTGGTTAGTTTTTTTATTAGAGACTGCCTAGGAATACCAGGTGCTTTAAGCTTTTGGGTTTTCTTTACTACTTATATAATGTACTGGCGATAAGATTGGCTGTTCTTTAAATAGCCCTCTCTTTGCAGCAGACTTCGCTTACGG